>NC_056732.1:542525011-542767511 GCF_019279795.1 Protopterus annectens | reverse complement strand
TGAATTTTCTTCTTTTATTTCCTGCAAACTTTTTCTGTATCAAAGTGGCCGCATTTACCGAAACTAGCCAATGAAGTAAAATTTACATTTCATTTATTGCATGATATCAAGTCAAACCATGTCCAAGAACTAAATGGCAAGTAATCTGCCATTGTATTGTAATAAATATACCTTGGGATTCAGAAATGCATAGGGCAAGCAGATGTTTTTACACTTGTCTAAGCCTTTGTAATTCATATGCTGCTGTACTGCCAAGGTTACCTAGTAGTGGCAACTTCAGCATGGAGGCTAAGCTGCATGTTAATGAGGCAATTGATGAGAGCAGATAATGCTAATTAGTCATGTACTGTCCTCAGGAAATGCCTGCAGTTCACAATTTACATTGCCTAGTGATTCAGAGAATTTTTTGGTAGAGTAAATTACCACTGTTGGGGGTAAAAGTGAACATCATCAAAAGACAGTGGTCATCCATTCACTCCTATGGAAGTCATCATGGTACAGGGAAGTTCAGTGAAGATGTGGCGGTGGGGGGCATGTTAGTGTGTGTATGTCTGTGGACATGTTTGTGGACATGGCTGTATAGGGGTATGAGTGAAGCCGTGTGTGTGTGTGTGTGTGTGTGTGTGTGTGTGTGTGTGTGTGTGTGTGTGTGTGTGTGTGTGTGTTGTGTGTCTGCATCTGGTCAGAGGGACAGGTAGGGAATCGAGGGTCTGGATGTGTCTGTGTGTTGGACATGCATGTGGCTGAATGGGTGTTTCCATGATTGACTCTGATAATAAGGGACTTTGTTGTTGGTTGAATATGTACGTGTATGTGTGTGTCTTTGCCAATGACTAAGAAAACACAACCACTGTCACAGCTCTGACAATATTAGTGTTAAAACAAGGTTAATTCAAAAATATGCTTATGAGCTAATATTGAAGCTTTCTCATTGCTGCCAGAGCTGTCTCTGAATTGTATTTTTTCACCCTTGGGTAAATAAACCTACTATAGCAATTTCTACAAGCAATGAGTATCTTTCTTAATTCTAGTGATATGAATTGGTGTTATTCATTTTTTGTAGGTTGATAGGCATTCAGTATATGATTTTGGGTTTGGGGATTAAACACAGTATTCAGAGGAGGTTAAAAAGAGATATTTGTCAACAGCCAGACATCTGTGTCAGTTACTTGCAAGTGCTTTAGAAGTGATCATGGCAGTGTCATGAATAACATACACACTTTCTAGAAGTACAACTGCATCGTGTGATATTTTCTTTCTTAGATGTGAATGACTTCATGTACTAAAGGAATCCTGTCAGGATATTGAGCAGATTTATCAAATCAAAGACAATACCTAAAAGGGACAAAAAAACGTTAACGACTTCTACATAAGAATCAAAGCAAAACAAGTACTCTGTACTACATTATCACTACTACAAAGAAAAACAAAGTTTCTCCATTATTTCATGTGAGTGATAATGCTGTGAGACTTACTAGGAGACATGATACTTCTGCCTAACTGTATCCATTATAACACCTCAGATTCAAGAAACGTCATACACAGTATATTTCCTTCAAAGCAAAACCATATTTACACCCTCAGAGGTTGTTCTTTATGCTTTCTTTAATGTTTTTAATCCCAACTTGAAGGCTTTGCAGGGTTAGATTCACCATGTTCTTCACATAGCAGGTGTTTTAAAATGCTAACATTTGACTTAGCTATAAATAACCATCATTTCCATATTTTAATTAGTATGCTTTTACACTCCATGAATGCAATCTATAAAAAGTAACATAAGATAACAGCAGTTTGGCAAGAGATATTTTTCTCAATTTTGAACTTGATATACAGTTGCTGTAACATATATTAAGGATGTTATTATATGTTTATTCATGTTACTCATCTGTAAAGATCTAACATTTCATTACAAAACTAAAAAAGCTATAATGCAGTCAAGTCACAACATAATTGTGTCGCAGGATTATTCATTCTAAGTGAACACATCTTTGGTTACCTTAACAGTATTTTAACATACTCATACCTTTAATTTCATTTTATACCATTTACGTTTACACATCATCCTCTACTTTTAAAGACAGCTTTCCCTATACACTTTGATTCCTTTGTTTCCTCCATAGCTTTATTATTGCTAACCCTTTCTTTTCTCTTCCTCCGCACGTCTTCATAATTATTTTCCTGCAAATATTTTACTTATTTCTTTAAAAAACAGAGACCTTCAAATAAGTATATGATAAGGAGCATGTAATAAAAATCAGCTGTATTTTGTCACAGAAATTCACATATCAGTATTGCTTTTGTTTGTGTTTCATTAAAAAGGCAGCATCAGTTGATTCGTTTGCACTTTTTTCAGAAATGACCATGGGTGGTACCCGTAAAGAGTAGAAACTCTTATTCAGAAGTGAGGGGCTGACTTCCATAATCTAATATGGGTGATAACATGGGTGTTTTTTTTCTCAATGTAACTTTTTACTATTGAACAAATGTTGATAATGTTTTGTTGATAACAATGTTTTGTATTTTATGTAAAGTTGTCTTGCATGGTTTTATATTATGTAGAGCTTTTCTACCCGGGCCTTCACTGAAAATGGACCTCGTCCAGTCGGACCATCCTGGTTAACAAATGTAAAATTAAATAAATAAATAAATAAATAAATAAGGACATATTTTTGAATGATTGAAATTAAGTGTAAAACAACTGAAAATGGTCATTCAAATTCTGATTTAATTACAGTCTGCCTTTGCCCATTTCTTGGTATAGGAGGTACTTCATTTTTTTTGAAAGCAAAGTATTTTCTGTTGCCTGAGATTCTGTGATGTCATAGTTGGAATAGTTACGTAGCAGAGTGGTAAGGTCTAAGCTATGACATGGAGGATGCAAAGGGGGCTCCTCCCCTGCAAAACAGCAGTTATCTATGCAATGTACAGGTCCACATGTTCATAGGCTAGTACCAAGAAAGCAGTATGAGCCACTATATATAGCTTCACCAGACACCTTAGGAATATCACCATTAAGTTTACCTCTCTTATTGATAAAGGGCATACTACTGGTCCTTAGGTAAGTTTATGTGAACCCATCTAATCATCAGTCAGGACTTAGTCTGAAGGAGGCTAAGGTGGTGCACCATTTGACATGCAAGGGAGGTCTGTTAGACAGATAGGGAACACTTTGGATTATGAGTGTATGTCTTCAAGAAGGCTTATTTATTCTGTAATGTAAGATGAAAGTTTTGATGCAGGTGCTCTTAGCATTATCAGTGTTTCTGAAGTAGAAAAAGTCTAGAATAACAGGGTCATTCATAGAGTGAAAGACAAGATAGACATCTTAGCATAGGAATCTGTATGAATCACAAAAAATGTATCTGGATAGCTTAAGCTGCCTCAAAATACGATTCTCTTTGTTAGGGGACATTAAGTTCTTTCAAGCTGGAAATATGTTTTGTAATATACATACACTCAAAAAACTCATTTACTGCCCTTTTTCAATGAAGGCAGAGGTCAAATAACACATGTTGATCATGAATGCACTGTAATTCTGCCAGGCAAGAAGTTTTGTCCTAAACTTCTTTTGAGGTATAAAAACAATGTCTACAGAGAAGGGGGGTATGTAAAGCAAATGACATAGAGAGCGATGTTAACTTTATTAAAATGCTGAATTTGTTATGATATCTTCGGTATGTCTGCATGGAGTAAATAGCAGTTATTTTAATAAAGAAAATATGTGCAATGATACACCATTGTGGAATATACCAACATATATTTTAATATAGGGAAGATCATTCTTTGTTGTAGTTAAATCATTTGAATAGCATTGAAAGAAGTGAATGAATAATATATTTGATATTCTGAACTTACTTATTAAAATAAATGTTTTTGCATTCTCTTTGACTCCCCTAGAGATGTTGAATCACTTTCCTCTTACCTGTTAGATGGAAATGTGAGTGAAGTTCGGAGTTCGTTGCCGGATCCTTTACTATAAGAATAATGAGAGCATTAATAGAACTACATGCACATGATGACGTTTGTATATCCTGTATGATTTCTGATAATGTCCAGTCCCATTTTCTGCTTTTGTTTCATATTACTGAATGTATCTAACATACCTCAACCTATTTTGCAAGTGTCTTATTTGAAGTATAACTGAAGAGAAAACCTACCCGGGGATTCATTAACAGCATGCATACATTGCACTGAAGCTAACACTATCAGATATGTTTACATGTTGAAAGTCATTACTCAGTGAATATAGAAGAGACCTGGCAAGTCCACATATCAAACAGCATTTGGTAGTGGTCAGAACAGATGCTTGTGGCTACACTGAGGTGTAGAAGGCATGTGTAGACAGTTTAAACACAAGATTGCAAACAAACTTAATCTCAATAAGAAGATATCCATGAATGGAACAATAGATAAGGCAATTTGGAATACATGGAAGTAAGGGGAAGCCTAATAAATAACAGTTCACTGCTCTAAAATGAATCAGGGACTAACCTAATAACAAAGGACAAATCCAGAATTAATCATGGACAATCTGGGCCACTTTTTTAAAATGTTAATACTGTTAACTTCAGGTGTTGACAGAATAACAGATTGTGATTTAAAATACATTTTCAGAAGTGAAAGTACTATAAACTTCTAAGCAGTGACATGGTTAACTTTTAAGTTAAATTCAGCACATTTCTCCAAAGCTTGAACATTAATAAACAGGATTAGGAAGTTCAGCATTAATACTGGAGTCAAACTCAGGGACAGAGAGGTATGATACTAGAGATCATGGCAGCATGATACAATGTGACATTGCATTCAGGGCAAGTGGTAGACATATAGGAAATCGAGTAGCATTGTCAAGTATATTGGGACATTAAAGCACAGACGGTAAATGTTTAAAATGAATCAGTTATAATATATACACAGGCATGCAGGTAACACAAGTATAAAAACTGCCATGCCTTATATGTATTGAACTAAAAGTGTAGGAATAATGGTAAACTATATGCATAAAACCTGTGTTCAACTTAAGTGAAATGATGAATACCAATGGACATAATACCCAGACAAGTCATGACAATTGAAACAATAATGACAGTTGTGACAACAGCATGCATATAGTAGAGGGTTGAAATGGAGATGGTTAATATATCCCAAATCAGTATATGAAGTTATATACAATGGCATGCCACCAAAACAGAACTGTCACTTTGAACAGCATAATAACTGAAAATTATTCTGCAATGCATTGGTACAGGTGTATAACTCTAAAAGATGTAACTACATGGAAGATGTGGTGCATGCCATAAGGAAGATACTAAGATATATATCCTGGAAGATATGAGTCATGTGGAGGCACTCTAGTAACATCAGGGTTGTTTGTCTTGAAATGCCAACATATGCCTGTGGTTTGGTATGTGTGACATAAAGACCACCCATATTAGTTAGCCCCCTAGGAGAAGTAATCACAATCAAAATGTGCTTGATGTCAGTCATAGTGTAATGACAACTGCTGCATGTATTGTTTGAATGTATTATACATGTTGGGAGGTAAACCAGATACAGCTTACATGTGCTGCCACAGATATACAAGTGAATGCAGTCTGACAATGTACACCCCTAATGGCAATACTATCATATCAGAGCCCAGCACCTTCCACCAGTTGTGCTTATGCAGAATATTCATAGTACCTTTATCACAACAGGAAATATACCCCAGAGACAGGTGCAACAGTAACTGAATGATAGACCCTACTTGTGGTCACATGCACCAGGAGTACACCAGCCTATAAAAATGTTGCTTCCCTTCTACAATTAGCCACTACTTCCATTGTATGGCCATCAACACAGTCATGCTACCAGAAGAAAATTCTCAGATGTTTTTGCCACAAAACAATAAATGTGCAGATCTACTAAAACTGCCATGCTATTATTATTAAACTTTTCCATTAATTTTTGATTTATTTATTAGGAAAGTTGGACTGGGCTTCAGTGGTCCACCTCCAGTCATATCCCTGCTAAAATATAAATGAAACACCAGTGCTACCAACAATGCAACAAACGAAGAAAAATTGTGGGTGTGCTATATGTTATAGCATCTAATGCAACATGTTAGTTACAAATGCCTTATGTATTATCCGTAGAGTCTAATTCAGTTATGTATTATCCATAGGTTCTAATTCAGTTATGTATTATCCATAGGTTCTAGATCAATTACGTCATTGGAAGCAGCTGTTTGGTTGACTGTGACGCAGTGGAAACCACTGTCTTTTAAATATTGGTTTATTTGTTATGTATGAATGACCTCATCGAAGGGCAGAATGATAATCCATCAGAAACACGTTTCAGTAGGAACAAACAATAAAGGCAGATATATGTCACCAAAGTGTGCAGCCAGCTACAACAGGAAGTGATCTACTGATGGATCAGAATGTCTGTATAATAATCCTGCAGACAAAAGTGCAAGCAAACCAAATCTGTCTTGAGTGAGGAAACAAATTCTGAAGGACAGCTTAGTGTGGATAATTGCACATCCTGAAGTTCTTGGTACGTGTGCATGAACACAAACTTACACACACACACACACACACACACACACACACACACACACACACACACACACACACACACACACACAATAACTCTAGAAGTACAGTGATAGGAAACCACAGGAAAAAGGATCTCAGCTATCAGGAGGTAATTATATTCAGGGAGCTGCTAATAAGGTATAGTCTATGTTGCATAAAATAAAATATTCTGTTATAAAGTGGTCTCTTAAATGATGACTGAACTGCTATGCAAGGCAATATATATATATATATATATATATATATATATATATATATATATATATATATATATATATGTCTATGTGTGTGTGTGTGTGTGTGTGTGTGTGTGTGTGTGTGTGTGTGTGTGTGTATAGATGGATAGATAGATATGTATGTATATACGCATGTGGAAATTTCATTCAGAATGGGAAATAAGAACCAATAATTCAGTATTTTGAGAAAATGCAGTTCATGTTGCAAAATAATTTGTGTGTGAGGAAAGTAGATTAAATGCATGTCCGTGTTGTTCATGTTTATAATATGAAGGAATCTAGAGACTGATGGAATATATCAGTTAGCCAATATACAGCACATTGTGTGATAGGATCATAATCCCCTGCCACTTATAAATGTTTTAAACTATACTTTCTCACCATAGAAGACCAGTCTAAGATTATTACCTCATGTAATTTAGAATGCTAAAAGTTATATTGTTATCACGTTTTGCTCAAAAATACATTATTGACTTCTCTTTGAAGTAGTTTCACAGGTAAGTGTATAAATAACATTGTTTATCATTCAATTTAAACCCTGCTTGAAGTCTTAGCTTTTCAGATAGAAATTCAAATATTTTCTCATATCCTGATACTTGCTTTATCTTATACAGGGTCATTAAAGAGTAAAACCAGTCCTGGCAGTCAGTGGACATGAGGCAGAAATTATTCCTGGATTGGCTTGTGTGCATCACACACACACACACACACACACACACACACACACACACACACACACACACACACACACACACACACACACACACACACACAAATGCACACAGGAGGCAACCTAGTCAGGAAGCAAAGCATAGAACTGAGCAGTATGGTGCAGCAAAAACTGCAATTAAGTAAAATTTTATATTACATTTGATGAAAAGAGAGTGACCTACCAAGTGCTGTGAACAAAGGATACTTCAGTTGAAAAACTACAATGACAGCTAACATATGGTACCATGTTTTAATATGCCACTGCAGTGTTAAGGAAGCTAAGATGTTAGTGAAGCACACTCCTACCTTCAGAGTACCTTGTGTAACTGTGGAAGGAAACACATGACTAGTAGCATTATTGAATGTACAAACCTTATATATTTCATTATGTGGAGAACTTCAGCTACTGACAAATGTAATGTGTGCTAGATTTGCTCCCCCTGCACCACCTTAAGCATGTTTACTAACTCTAACCTTACAGCTATCCTGTTTCTAACCCCAGCCCTACACATTACAGTAATAATACTGTTTCACTACACAACAGAGACACACAAACACATGCATAAATAAACATACATACAAGTCACGATTATCCAACCAGAAGTCACATCATTCCCTTTCCCTAGCCTGAACCTTAAGCCTAATCTGCAATCACATGCATTTTAACAATAAAAGTGAAAGACTATAAAAAGACAGTATAGTTGCAGGTACAAAAATGAAATATGGTTGCAGGTTCTGAGCAATTAATGGAACCATTTCTAACAATCTCAGAACTGATTGAATTTTTCAAGAATGAAAAGATCCACTACACCAGCCAATATAAAAACAACAAATTACACTCCAAGTAAAGCAATAGAAGTCATGGAAAACCCTAAGCCAAACACTATATCTCCTGAGATGTATAAATTATTACCAGAATATGATCTCCCATGTGCAAGCCATTTGTGAAAAAGTTATATTGGGAAGTGTTATGTGCTATTTGGTATTCAAATTTATGTTAATTAGATATCTAGGTTTTTGGCTGGATGTATTGACTTTTAAAGGGCCTTTATACCTATTTTCTATGACTGTACATCTTAAAATAAGAGTGAGAAATGGCTATCATCCTCAGGCTAGCAGGTCATCCAGTATAAAGTGTATCTGACTATAGCACTGCACTTTTCAATAAAAGGAAAGCTCTTATGCCATTTCTGAGGTGAGGTTAATAATGTGGTGTTTAATTATCTCTCAAATACGTGGGGACCCTCCAGGTAATTGATGGTACTCAAATCTTTAACTTTGGGATCCTACTAGATGGGGAAAGTTTTCTGAAAGATTGGAAGGTGACCTTTTTAAATATGATTAGCAATGAGAGAAGAGAATGACCCAAGACTGGATCCCCCTCCAAATCTCCAGTTTTCAGAAGGGTAAAGCACCAGGCTTTTTAACATCTAATACAATAATGGGCGCGTGGGGGGGCAAATAGAAGCTTTTTACAAAGCTGGAAGGTGACCTAGCAGCAGTGTAGTCTCATTTACTGAGTTCCATGGCAAGAGATAACATACAGTATCTGTGTGAGATTGTCTTGGTGGAGCATATCTCATGGCATATGACATTCAAAAAATCAAGTTCTCCTGGACAAACACAGTCTGCATACTAAATCATTATTAAAGTCAAATTGTTCAAATTTTAGTGGTTCTTAAGAACGTGTATACAGGTGCCACCTGATTAGCACTTGGGTTACTTAAGTCAGCTGTGTTTCTTGTAAACTATAGCAGAAACTGCTGGGGATACTGTTAATGTTTGGTAAAATGTGTTTAAAATGTCCTGTTTTTTCTCTCACTTACAACACTACAATGTAAAGAAATGCAATGAATTAGGCCTGACTGAAGTATAATCAAAGGAACTAGTGGGCTGTATTGGGTCACGCCTGTATACCCTTTTTTAGAGTCAATCATTGCAGCCATAAACCTTCAGGTAAAAGTTATGCATACCAATGCATGTGACCATTGCACCTATCTTTCTACACTGGTACTCCTGCATGTTGTGCATTTTTATGCAGGGACTTGACCAGTTCAGTTGTTTTTGTGTGAGTTTCCCCCCTGTTTAAAACTTTAGTTTGTGTATGCATACATGATGTTGCATGAACAGTTATTCATGTGTGTGAATTACCTTGGGTAGACAACTTATATAAATAAGAATGTCACGACATGTGATGTTTAAAGCTGGTTTGAGGGGCACACTTCCATTAGGATTATAACCAAATATTATATCATTTAATGTGTTAATACTTTTCATGCTGTTTATTATACAGTGTTTAGTTTTCATATTTTTATATATCTAAGAGACACTGGATGAATTCATATGCAATCTGATATAAGATTAGGGCTGCTGTGGTTTGTGAAGTACCCCTCCCCAAAGGGAGTCTGTATAGTTTTAGTGTTGGGACTCATTTCCTTTACAATCAGGGATGCTCATCGTTGCCTGGCCTACACAAATGTTACCCATTGCCATCTCACTTGCATTGTGTATTTCAACATTTTAGTGTCATTGGGTGGCCAAATTCTTTTAGGTTTAAGTACACCAGTTGTTGCTGCAAGACATTACCTCTAACTCAGAGAGCGTAAGGGTACTCATGCTAAAGCCTCTGTCGAAATAGGTGCCACTGCTATGGAACCATTATTTTTCTCATGGAATGTGAAAGGCATTTCATCCAAACTGAAAGCTAAAGTGGTACTACTAGAGTAACCGGGGAGCAAGAAAATCAAGATGATGTTCCTCTAAGAGGCAAAAGTGAAGTCAGCATTGGTTGGATGGATGAGAAAGTTATGGAAGGGAAGGCCTAGATTAGCTGTCCCACCTTAGGCAGTGGGGGATTAAAATCATGTAACACAGGATGCTTAATATGCCATAATGAAAGTGCACAAGAATAGTGTAGGCAGATGTTTAATGCTCAAGGTACTTATTCCCTCTTAAAAGCTGTGGCTGGTCAATTCCTGTGAGTCCAACAATTGTGGCATCACTCCTTCATAGAACTGTGTTCTAAGATGGAACAGGAGATCCATTTTAGGAATATGGTAATTGAGGGTTGGGATTTAGTACAGTTTCAGGCCCCCTCATTCAACAGGCAATTGGTTGCATTCATGAGATATCATAGAATATCCAAAGTTCTGTCAGTTACTTTGGAGTAATGAGCTGTGGTAGATAGGTAGAGAATTCTGAATCTTGACTCCTGAAGTTTTACCTATGTCAGTTCCATGACTGGTACAGCAAGCAGTCTGTGTGCCTCATACTTCTTGTAAGTGTTAGGAGTAGACATTATACCAGCCTCCTTTTCAGATCGTAGTTCACTCATACCTTGTCTAGGAGATAATCTTTTAATCAAGCAGTACACAGGATGGAAGTTTGAACATTTTGCTTGAAAAATAATATCAATCTCAGTACTGCTAACTAGTATCAATTGCTAAAGTAATACAATGTCCAAAATGTGTTGCTATCGAAATCATAAAAATGAAATCATTACTATATTTTCTTACAATATATGTCAGTTATTTCTATAGACCTATGTTTCACATATTTTTGTTTTGTATTAAGTTATCGATACGCTACTTAAATTGTGCATAGTAAGCTCTAGTTCATTAGTTCTTGTTTTCTGTTGAGGTTAACATACTGTATCTAACGTTACTTCCCTTTGAAAAGACTTTTATAGTTTACATTTAATGTAATACGCTATTAACATTCTGATTTTCTGTTATGTATGAGTTATTTAAGTCATGTTCACTTGTACTTCTGTTGGTTTTTAACTACCTGGATTTTGACGGAAGAGATACAATAGACCAGCTAAATTAACTGGTTAACAAATTGTAAATAAACACCAACAAACCCTTGAACATAGGAAATAGATAACCTCTTACTAGATTTCATGCAAAGTGAATACTTTGATCTTCAAAATGTTCTAGCAGTCTTTTAAGGGTCAGGTGAAAAAGTTCTGTATACAGCTCTTTAAAGTAGGGAAGACCCACCTACAAGCCAAAACTGATGCTTTTAAAGAATCTGCATAAAGACAATATAAGGAAAAGGAAGTGTAGAGATCTGTTTCTACCACTGAAGTTAATATGAATGAAAAAACACACTATAGCACTTCAAATTAGTCATATATCTATGGCAGATGGGAGTGCTAAAGGCTTTGCTTGTGGGTAAAAAGTATTAAATCCCACCAGATATTACTGAAAATATAATGGGATAGGTTTGGGGAATTAGCAAGTGTCAGCATAAGAAATGCCAAGCAACTACAACCACAAAGACCTTAGAATTAAACGTAGTCATGGCCAGTGGAACTCCTGCATACCCCATGATGTACTTACTTGACTAAAGCCACCACATCACAGAAGATAAGTCCCAACAGAGTGAACTGGAATATTTGCATATATATGAGTAATAAATATAACTGCATATGCCCCAACAACAAAAAGAAATTCAAAGACACATTTTATGGCAACTGCAATACAGATGTCATGGCTTATAGAGCAGATTATGATCAGTGCCGAGCATTTTATGTCAAAAAGACCATCAACAAACTGAGGACCAGGACAGCCCAGCACTACGCAACATCAGGCAAGGGAGCATGAGCAACCCATTGGCCTAACATACAAAAAATCTGGAGGAAAAAGAATGTTTAAAGTCCACATCATAGATAGAATACACCACAACCATCTGGATGGTAACAAAAATGACAAATTAGAGAAGAAGGAACTGGAATTGCATATAAGACTTTTAGCCAGAAAAAAATAGGACTAAACACCACCTTTGCAATCAGCTGCATGCTTAATCTAAGTAAACTTGATCAAAACATGTTGTATTAAAGGAGCTATCATCTATGAACCCCCCAAAACAATAGACAAACAATGAGACTCCCTTTTGAGTATGTTTTTTTTTTGAAAAAGCTTTGAAAGATATGCCTGAATGCATTTTAAAAGATGTAATAGTATTTTCTATTGTTACAGGCTTGAAACTCACTGAAACATACTGTATTTATAAGATGTAATAGTATTTTCAAAAAAGACAACTTAAAGACTGATCAAACCCTGCATTATAACCATCAACTCATCTTACCCAGAAAATTACGGTAATCTAGTTTAAGGCAGATCTGAGAAAGACTTAAGAAAGTATCACAGAATATGTTTAACACCAAAGCAACTGTGGTTTAGCATTTTTAAAGTTTTTCTGGTAAACTGGTCATAATAAAATGTAAATTATAATAAAATGTCAATTATATTTCATCGCAGGCACAAATCAGACTAAGTGTGGAAATATGTAAGCTCTCTTGTGTTGAAATGTGGACTGTAGGTGGTTAAATGAATAACTATGACAGGACTCATAGCAGACCCACCCAAACTCTGCCTCCCATGGACGCCCACCTCTAGCCCACTGGAAGACTCTCCCCAAGTGGCAGATCTGGCTGGGCTCATCTGCCTGTAACAAGAATGATATCATTGCAATAAAAAGGATTTTATATAGATGAACTACACCTGAGATTTATTCTTCAAAATGAACTTTGCCAGAAGTTGATAGCCATACTTCCGATTTTAAAGTTTTACAGATTGCAGCAGGCCAGAATCCAGATCGCCAACCTTAGAGGCTAATCGCATCTTTTCCTTTTTGGCTTGGTTATCCAGCCTCCAGTAGCAAGGAAGGTGAGTATGGTCAGCAAAGAACACCACATCTGGGAGGCAACTTAAATAGATTTTGAAACCGAAAACTATGGACAACAACGAAAGGCAAAATATGTCAATCATCTTGCATGTTACTATCTTGTTGTTTGTAAATCGCAATAGTTTCCATAAGCTACACAGAATCCACAGTCTCTGCATTTTTTTTAATTTACTGAACTCCATCTCTGAAATCTCAGGATTAAGTTTTAGTCAAGAGAATTCCTATGGATTCATTTATTTGCTGACATTTTTTACCGGGAAGGTTTAATTGGGTAGGAGCCCATTTTCAGCAGAGGCCTAGTAAGAAAAGCTACAAAGTGTTACAAAACATTTTGAATAATAATTATAGAGTCATTAAAAATAATACAGAAGCAAATGTAGTTTAAATAATTATACCAAATTAGAGATAATATAAAAACATTGGTTACAAGTAGATACACGTTATATGGCAATGATTTAACAGTTAGAGAAACTTTAGTATGTTTATAGAGAAATTAAAGGTAAGTTTGTATAATCCAAGCATGAATAGCACTTTGGTTGAATTAAACTGGAATCCATCTTTGTTTGGAAAACTGTCTATACATTCAACATGGGTCTATGACAAGTGGCTGAACTTAAAGTGTTTGATGATCTCACTGCTCTCATTAACTCTTGTCTGGTCTTTTCTGCACTTTTGAGGAAAAAACTTGTACTGACCAAAATGACAGTTTTGTTTAAAATTACATAAACTTCAATAACAACACTTAAATCAACTTTGTGTAACTTAAGAAAAGGGCACGGTTCCTATGGCATCCTTTTAAACCTGAGTACATCATGTTGATAAGAGAGGTACAAACTTTTCAGACATCTCACCATAAGGTAAAAGCATTTATGCTTAGGTCAGTTTTTCAATGGCTAAATGTTGGAAGGATTTGCGTGCTTACAGTATTAATGACAGAATCCTACTATTAAATGTGTTTCAGGTGTCTGACACTACCTGATCACCTTCATCACCTTCATCAGTGTTAGAAAAATATGTATTTCAACATGTATAAAGTGCTAGTTTAAAAGCAAATAGTATATAATGCATTTTATTCTATTTACAATATGGCAATAAGAATGATTTTACATGTAATTGCTTGAAGCTTTGGAGCTGCAGTGTATTTGAACTCTGACCCTGGCAGTAGCCAGCTCAGCAAGCTTATGTTTTTCACTAATGATTATCTGCTGGGTCAGGAAAATTAAATGTATAAAGCATTGAATATTCTTATTCCTTCCTCTGAGATAATTGACCTGGTGAATGTATCAGAGATAAGACACAGCTGCTAAAGTAAAAGTTGTTACAAGAGTGAACCGACTATTGTATTCAAGCTAGCCTGGGACCTTGGAAGAGTAACATTTACAGAAAGACATTATAACGAACCAGGTGCTTTGCAAGGCTGTATTATTCCCATGGGAAAACTTTTAAAATGTATAACATCAGCTTTTTCTTATGAATAGAATATTGTAGACCATAGTGATGTAGGTGCCCTGTGACTAACCACGTCAGTAAGGTGGGCACAGCCTGAATGTAAGACTATATAAAATTGTGTATTTCCTGCATCATGTCAGACAAAACTCTGTACTTGTATGGTTTTTTGCCTCCTGGTGTACACTAGTAAACTTTTGCATCTGAGCCTCCTGTGTTGTTATCATTTGTTTTTATTTAACAGTTTGGTCCTTCGGACCGGAATTCCCTTGGTAAGCTGCAGATCAGAGTGTACCGGTGGTCGAATACTGCGCAGGAGAAGTTACCAAAATGGTTCTTCTTGAAAAACAAAGACCTCTGACTGAATTGTCGTCTTGAGAGGCTGGCCACTTTCTGATCTGCAGCCGAAGAGCGGTCTCGAACTGGTCGACCCAGGAGGCTCAGGTAGGAAAATATTTGCCTTTTTTCTGTTTTAGATCAGGGACTAGGTTACAGTAAATGTCATTGTCAGAGATTTGTTATACAGATCAGGGACAAAAGGAAATTACTGTATATTTTGTCAGAGATCAGGGAAACAGAATAAGGTAGACAGTTATTCTAGATAAACTGTGTAAGGAACTGAAATACCAGGTGGTGAAAAGGGTTACGTAACATTTTTTTTAGAATGGGAAATCAGTGCACTAAAAAATCGCGAGATCCGCCCCTAACTGATGACGCAAAATATACGCAATTACAACGGACTGATAATGTAAGGTATTATACAAAATGGGTTAATAAATACGGATTTGATGGTAAATTAAACAAGATTTCATTAGTTAAACTTTTAAAACAGCTTAAATCTGACACAGAATGTCAGGCAAAAAAACAACAGCAATTAGGCATTCCTCAAGCACACAGGTGGATTGAGGAAGTAAACCGAAGGGAACAGAAAACTAAAAATGCAAAAACATTATTTTTAGACAAAGAGGATAATAATACAGTAATAGCGATGGCCCCTCCCCCTCCGCCCCCTCCAATGCCTTTTTCAGGATATGAAGCAGGAGGACAAGCTGGTCCACCTCCATGTTATCCTGAAGTTACAAGAGTACTAAAACCATTTGTTAGAGATCCTATTGAAACTAGGTCCCGGACACGTAAAACACTTGGGGACACAGACTTATATCAAATAGGGAAAAACACACTAGAAGAGAGTGAGGAAGAAATCTGTCCACTGATCGAGGTACCAAATCCTCAGGCAGGACAGGAAGGGCAGGACCCAACTCTTCTAGTATATAGACCATGGACACCGGAAGATATTCGAAAAGCTACAGAGGGAATCCCTCATCCAAAAGTTAATTACACAAAGTTTTTACAAGATTTACAAGGTATGAGACTAAGTTACCACTTGAATGGGGAAGAAGTAGAAAAGGTAGTTAGACAGATTGTGGGTCCAGACTGGCACATGATTTGTGGCACCTGGAATCCTTGTAATGCAGAGCTTAAACCACTCCCACATAGTGACGCAGAATTAGACAACAGAGTCAAAGGTCTTACAGACCGAATTTCTGAAAAATGGAAACCTAGTGCAGATTGGACTTGCATTAATCAATGCATACAGCAAGAGAATGAAACTGTAGATGGGTACTATGGTAGATTATTGGAATGTTTCAATAACCATAGTGGTATGGCTATTCCTGAAAATCAGACACATGATACCTCATATGAACAGCAACTGAAAATGCATTTTGAAAGGTTGCATTGCACCTATCAGTAGCTTTATTACAAAGCATATGATAGATCATCGAACAAGTAGGCTACAAGCCTTACTTGAATATGCCAGACATGCTAAAAGACACTTTAATAGTAAAAAGAAAAAGAAGACACAGGTCTTCACAGCTGAAGACGGAGCAGAGGTCTTTGTAGTACAGTCAGGTAAAAAGGGTAAGAAAAATACCCAGGGAAATAGACAATCTGACAAAAGGTCAGAAGATTTTGAAGAGAGAAAAGAAAGGTGAGTGCTTTAAGCGGCAAGAAAGGACATTTAGCAAGGGATTGCAGGCTAAATAAAAAGGTGACTACAGAAAATAAAGGTGATGAGGACTGACTATATGATAGTGATGAAAATCAGAAATCATCAGGGAAGGAAAACAAACAAAGGGCAAACGTAAATGTAGTGGAAGGAACAGAGGAAGTGCAAGCAGATGTAGAGGATGAAGAAAGTGAAATTTTAGATTTGGCATTACTGAGCTTGGAGCTCTATTTGGCAGACACAAAACCGAAGTTACACTTCTGGTGAAAGGAAGGAAAGTGAAATTCTTGTGTGACTCAGGAGCCACGAACTTTGATACACCCTTCAAAGTTACCAGAATATTCTGAATCACCTGACTATATATTAGTGAAAGCAGCAAATGGACAGCTATATAGGGAGCCACTCTCCCATGATATAGCAATAACTGACCCTGTTTCAGGCATGACTCAGAAAAGTAAAATTGTAGTTTCTGCAAAATGTCCAGTAAACTTACTGGGAAGAGATCTTATGCAGATATTTGGCATAGCGGTAGTTCCCACTATGCAGGGTATGGAAGCACAAAGACAAATGGATACTTTGTGGTGCGACCGAGGGTGAAACCTTTTCTGGGGCAGCCCGGACCCAGTTACTACTGGTCCCGGGGGAGTAACCGGGGAACTGATGAATGTAGCCATCAGTAAGCCCCCTCCCTTGACACTGACCAACAGCATTTGTTACATTGTACTCTATACTACTGTAGCATGCCAGGACCTGATAAAGAATATGAGCAAGAGTTGTTCAAAAATCCTGCTAACAGATTAGTATTACGAACCTTGTATTGGGATACTGAGGAAAACAGTGTGGTAAGCTGTTCACTACCTCAGGAATTCATGACACTGTACAAATCTAATAGACTACCACATGTCAGCTTGACAAAGAATAAGGATGTGAGATGGGCAGACTTAGGAGAAAAAGTAACAAGATGGGAAAAACAAACTGATTTAAAATGATCAGAACAGGGAATACAAAAACAGAAATTGAATTGGCTAACACAGACACATCCAGCTGTACACTTACAAACTAGTGAAGACAGCTGATTAGCATTCTTATTAGAAGAAGAAAAAAAAGCCTTGTGTGATATACCAGATATTCTTTGGTCAACAGGTAAATCAGATGTAGGACTTATTCAAACAGCAGGACCAGTAACTATTACACCAAAATCAGCATTTAGACCACAAAAAAGACAATACCCCTTAAAAAAAAATGCAAAGCAAGGAATCAAGCCTATAATAGCAGCATTACTCAAGAAAGGAGTACTGGTAAAATCTCTTGATTCACCATGTAACGCCCCTCTATTTCCTGTTAAAAAAGCAAATGGGGAATGGCGGATGGTACAGGATTTACAAGCTGTAAACAATGCAATAATACCCAGAGCACCTACGGTGCCAGACCCACACACCTTGTTAAATGATTTAAAACCACAACAAAAATATTTTACTGTGGTAAATATAAGCAATGCTTTCTTTTCAATACCTATACATCCCGATAGCCAGTACTGGTTTGCATTTACATTTCAGGGTAAAAAATATACCTATACTCGGCTACCGCAGGGATATTGTGAAAGTCCAACGATATTTGTAGTAGTTTTTTGAAATTTACATCTACATACAACTACACAGGAGTACCGTATCTAGACACCTACATTACTCTTGACAATGGTGGTTTCAAATCTACAGTGTACAGAAAATCAACATTTACCAATTCATATCTGGATTATAAAAGTTATCACCCCAGTTATTTGAAGAAGAATATCTTCAAAGGGCAATGTATAAGAGCCATAAGGATGACCTCTAACTATTGTGATATGGTGAATGAAGTTAGTTTTATTAAATTACTTTTTCGTGACAGAGGATATAACAGCAAAATTTTAGAAGATACAGCTTCTTATGTTATAAGTGAGTGGGGAAAGAAATATTCCCCCTTATTAGGGGCAGGTAATACTGATTTACCAACCATGGAACATAGGTCAGCAGTCAAATATGGATCTGATTCTGGACAGGGCAATTTTAGTAGAGCTTGCATACTTGAATTTGGTCCTTTCAGTCATGTGTTGAAAAACATTCTACGAAAAAATTGGTACATTTTGTCTACATCTGAACAAACTGCACACATTGTTGGATCTCACCCCAACTTTGTCTACAAGATGGGAAGAAACATTAAGAGTATTTTAGAACAGGAAAAATTTCCGAAACAGTTGTTGGTCACACATACAACTAAATGTGGTAACTGCAAACAATGCGGTTCCATTTATGAAAATAGCGGAATTATTTTGGAAAATGTAGGTCAAACCAAATTGGTATTTTGCAAGGGAAACTGCAGGACCACCATGGTAGTTTACATTGCAGTCTGTCAAAGCTGCAAAACCTACTACGTAGGAAAAACTGAACGGCAACTAAGGCAAAGAATTTATACACACTTGTACTGCATCAGGAAAAAAGACACTAAAAACGCCCTTTGCAGGCATATTTTAGAATTAGGTGACAACCATGTATTTAAATTTGCCATATTAGAGGTTGTCAAGAGAAATCCTAGGGGAGGAGACTTAAAAAACTATTTGGCTTACAAAGAGCTCTGGTGGCAATTATATACTGATGCTGTAACGCCACCAGGGATCAATGACAGTATGTCTTTAAAACCAGCACTTCTGTTAGATCAGTGATTCTGTGTTTAATTTACTTGCACAAGAACGTTTTCATTCTATGTACAGTTGATTTCACTTGTTTTAATTGTTTTACATGTTTTAAATGATTTGCATTTGAATTATGACATTTTTAAAAAATATTTACTTCTTATGTGTTTCGCGCTATTTTGGCGCCAATTTGAGTATTTAAAGGAATGATATCAGTATAATGGTGTTCTGATGAAGCTCGCGTTGCGAGAGAAAGCGCTTAACCTTATCCATTAAAAAACGTCTTTTTTACAGTTCTGCAGTCATCATTTTTGCTGAAGTTCGTTCTGTGAGATTCTAGCAGCTAGCGTTTTGGCAGTTGCTGCTTTTTTTTGTTGTATATTGTGTGGATCCATTACGCTGACTTCTGTTGAACCTTGTATTGGGATACTGAGGAAAACAGTGTGGTAAGCTGTTCACTACCTCAGGAATTCATGACACTGTACAAATCTAATAGACTACCACATGTCAGCTTGACAAAGAATAAGGATGTGAGATGGGCAGACTTAGGAGAAAAAGTAACAAGATGGGAAAAACAAACTGATTTAAAATGATCAGAACAGGGAATACAAAAACAGAAATTGAATTGGCTAACACAGACACATCCAGCTGTACACTTACAAACTAGTGAAGACAGCTGATTAGCATTCTTATTAGAAGAAGAAAAAGCCTTGTGTGATATACCAGATATTCTTTGGTCAACAGGTAAATCAGATGTAGGACTTATTCAAACAGCAGGACCAGTAACTATTACACCAAAATCAGCATTTAGACCACAAAAAAGACAATACCCCTTGAGAAAAAATGCAGAGCAAGGAATCAAGCCTATAATAGCAGCATTACTCAAGAAAGGAGTACTGGTAAAATCTCTTGATTCACCATGTAACGCCCCTCTATTTCCTGTTAAAAAAGCAAATGGGGAATGGCGGATGGTACAGGATTTACAAGCTGTAAACAATGCAATAATACCCAGAGCACCTACGGTACCAGACCCACACACCTTGTTAAATGATTTAAAACCACAACAAAAATATTTTACTGTGGTAAATATAAGCAATGCTTTCTTTTCAATACCTATACATCCCGATAGCCAGTACTGGTTTGCATTTACATTTCAGGGTAAAAAATATACCTATACTCGGCTACCGCAGGGATATTGTGAAAGTCCAACGATATTTGCGCAAGAAATGGCAAGCAACCTGGCAGGGTTTACTCCACCAGGAGGTAGTCAGATTCTACTTTATGTAGATGACATCTTGCTAGCAGCCCCTACCCAGCATCAATGCAGGGAAGATACGATAGCATTATTGAAATTTTTAGCAGCACAAGGACACAAAGTAAACAAAAGTAAGTTACAACTTTGGAGAAAACAGGTTAGATACCTAGGATATGTAATATCCAATAAAGGTAAAATATTAGACGAAGACAGAAAAACAGCGATTTTACAGGCACCCAAACCAGCAACCAAGAAGGAAATGATGTCCTTCTTGGGAACAACTAATTTTTGTCAAAGCTGGATATCAAACTATGCTTTAAAATCTGCTCCACTGGCTGATTTAATATATAAAACACCAATGGCAGCACAAGATGTATTACAATGGACACCTGAAGCAAAAGCAGCTTTCTGCAGACTAAAACAATTGATAGCTTCATCACTAGTTTTAGGACTTCCAAATTACCACAAAAGATTTTTTCAGACCGTAGATTGTAAACAGGGATACATGACGTCAGTTTTGACGCAACAGCATGGGGATAAGCAACGCCCCATAGCTTACTATTCATCACAGTTAGATCCAGTGGCACGATCATTGCCTCACTGTGTGCAAGCAGTAGTCGCAGCTGCAATGGCAGTACAGGCTTCGGCCTCAGTGGTGTTGTTCCACCCTCTCACATTGAGAGTGCCTCATGCAGTCGCGATAATTTTACTGCAAGAGAAAATAGCATATCTGTCTCCTGCTAGACATCTTTCATGTATGACCATACTGCTGAGCCAACCTCATATGGTAATTGACTGATATGCCCTTGGATGATGCCGAGGTGACACTTTATGTGGACGGTTCATGCAGAAAGGGTCCTACAGGGAAAAATCTAGTAGGGTATGCAGTAGTCACAGATACAGAGATTTTAGAAGCCCAACCCTTACAGCATAACCTGTCTGCTCAAGCAGCAGAACTGATAGCCTTAACACGGGCTTGTACTCTAGCGAAAGATAAATGTGTGAACATATATACTGACAGTCAGTATGCTTTCTCTACAGTGCATGTTTTTGCACAACAATGGAAAAATAGGGGAATGATAACATCTACTGGCAAACCGATTAATCATGCGCAACTTATTTTGAACTTGTTAGATTCCATTCAGTTACCTACTAAGGTAGCTATTTGTAAATGTTTAGCTCATACAAAACAACAGGATGCAATTTCAAAAGGAAATGCAAAAGCTGATGCAGCTGCAAAGCAAGCAGCCTCAGACTCAGAAACTTTACTTTTAACCGGGGAATTACAACCCTCTGAGAGTTTAGATTTAGAAATGTTAAAAACAATGCAGACATTAACTACAAAAGCTGAAAAACAAAAATGGGAGAAACGAGGTGCAATCCTTGAAAATGGACTGTATGTCTCCAAAGAAAAAAAAACAATATTGCTGTCTAATTTATTTAGATATGCAGCTTTGTTGAGCCATGGGCAGTGCCATGTCTCAACAGGGGGGATGGTACAGTTAGTAAATCGAATATTCCAAACATATGGATTTATAAACTTCACACAAAAATTTTGTGCAGCATGCCATGTCTGTAATAAACATCATGCACAAGGAGCATTCAAACCCAAGCAAGGGAGTTTTCCTATACCACCATATCCGTTCCATACTATCTGTATGGATTTCATAGAACTAAACAAATGTGAAGGGAAAAAATAACAAATAAAACTGTTTTGCAGTTGAACTCTTTTTCAGATAAAAGGCAGACCAGACCATTGGAAGCAGTGCTGACCCCAGGGTCCTGGGTTTGGTGGAAAGTCACGAAGAGGAAGAATGGGGCGAGTCCAAAGTGGGAAGGACCGTACCAAGTACTGTTGGCGATGCCTACTGCAGTCAAAGTTGCTGAGAGGTCGTCCTGGGTCCACCTGACGCATTGTAAACCGGTAAAGAATTTTCAACTTGATAAACATTTTGTGACTGACACACAACAAAGGCAGGATGGCCAAGAGCAAAATGAGTAAAAATACAGATCAACCCCAAAGATGTTGTTTAATCATCTTGCTGACTATGCATTTATTGACTATGATTGTGATGACTTTCCTTTTGTTGTGGTTCTTCCTACATATAACCACACAAGTGAAAGTGGAGAAACGTGATAAACTGTCTATAGACTGGCATCCAAACTTTAACACATACCTAGCTATGAAGCGTGTACATGTAGAGACTATAAACATTTCAAATTGCTGGGTTTGTACTGCCATACCAACAGCATATAGAGGACTGTTGATGTCCGCTGTCCCCTTGGGGATAAATGAGACTTGGGAAAATGTACTTTTTGATACAGGTTCTGTAAGATCACAGGACAAAATTGCATTGTATTTGCCTATTACACAGAGGGGAATTGTATGTTTCTATAAAAATTACACACTCCAAGTGGGTTGGAGTAACTGGAACATAACTATATCTTATAAATGCTATATTAAAGCCAAAGATAAAGGCACTATTTGTAACGCAAATTATGATTCATATTTGAGCCTAATGAAAACAACATTAAGTGAAGTGCAGAGAAATCCTGTCTTGCATAAACAATTGTCTGTCATAGACAAGAAAATGTTTCATTCAGAATTAACCCGCATCAGTACCAACGTAGAAAACTGTTATTTTGTTTGTGGGGAAAAAAGCATACAAATGGCTACCTGAGAATTGGTCCGGCAGTTGTTTTTTGGGTTATCTGGTTCCAGCTATAAGGCATACTGCAGAATTACCTCTAGGTAAGATACGAAATGTAAGAGATGTAGCCCGAAAACCTGAAGATTCTATCGGAAAACCTGTAAATCCAATGGGAAAAATCGAAGCTGGTTGGAAGAACCATCATTCCGTGAAAGATAAAGAAAAATTGACTCATATGGACTTGAGTGACAGTGTTATATCCTGGGCTGGGATATTTCCAGCATATGGAGCAGTCAAATCGATCTGAGAGTTGAGAAAACTGTCGAAGCTTCTTGAAGTAATGAGTAACGCAACTTTTTCTGCTCTCGAACTAGTGACTGATAAACTGAATGCAATGAAAACTGTTGTGCTACAAAATCGAATGGCTCTTGATTAATGATCACCTAGAGGTAATACAGCAGGTATCGGCCATGACTGAACCAGGCCCAAACCCACTGACGAACTTTTTCCAGAGTCTGTTTGGTGGGTGGGGTTCTATCCTAATGAATATTTTGATTGCTATTTGTGTTGGTCTGCTCCTGTTAGGAGCATGTGTCTGTTGTGGGATCCCCTGTATGAAAAGATTAGTCAAAGATTTTGTTGATATATCTGTAACTGAAACTTTGTACCAAGACATTGAATTGGAACTATTGATTCCAGATGAAACTTGTTCCAAAATATAAACTAAATGACTTGCCTAGTTAAAAGTCCTTAAAGGAAAAAGCTAGGAGACGATATAACATTGTTTATGTTTCTGAATAGAATAAAAAGTATTAAAAGGGAGGAAAATGTTAGAAAAATATGTATTTCAACATGTATAAAGTGCTAGTTTAAAAGCAAATAGTATATAATGCATTTTATTCTATTTACAATATGGCAATAAGAATGATTTTACATGTAATTGCTTGAAGCTTTGGAGCTGCAGTGTATTTGAACTCTGACCCTGGCAGTAGCCAGCTCAGCAAGCTTATGTTTTTCACTAATGATTATCTGCTGGGTCAGGAAAATTAAATGTATAAAGCATTGAATATTCTTATTCCTTCCTCTGAGATAATTGACCTGGTGAATGTATCAGAGATAAGACACAGCTGCTAAAGTAAAAGTTGTTACAAGAGTGAACCGACTATTGTATTCAAGCTAGCCTGAGACCTTGGAAGAGTAACATTTACAGAAAGACATTATAACGAACCAGGTGCTTTGCAAGGCTGTATAATTCCATGGGAAAACTTTTAAAATGTATAACATCAGCTTTTTCTTATGAATAGAATATTGTAGACCATAGTGATGTAGGTGCCCCGTGACTAACCACGTCAGTAAGGTGGGCACAGCCTGAATGTAAGACTATATAAAATTGTGTATTTCCTGCATCATGTCAGACAAAACTCTGTACTTGTATGGTTTTTTGCCTCCTGGTGTACACTAGTAAACTTTTGCATCTGAGCCTCCTGTGTTGTTATCATTTGTTTTTATTTAACAATCAGCATCACTGTACATTTTGCAACATAATATACATATAGTAATATAGGTTCCCAGAGGTCTTGGGGTACAATGTAGCTTTAGATGTCTTAGCCAAAGACAAATCTAGCCTGTTCTGTATGCCCCCTTTGCATCACTTGATATTTCTCTGTTTACCATTTAAGGAGGTGCTGCTGTGTATAATATTGCCACTATTACACTAATAATAATATTACAATATTATTAAGTTGACAGAGCAAAGGCTTTTCATTTTGGTCAGACTACGCACATCATATGCGCTGTCTCTCTTTCTCTGTCTCTATTATCTCATCAAACTTAGAAGAAATTTAAATAGCAATGGTTGGTTTAATTCTCACTAAATTTTGCAATCAATCATCAGCTTGTTAAGAGATTTGCAGAATGTAGCTACAACAATTCTACAATAACAGAAAAGGTTAGTCAAGAAGTGAGCTTAAGGATTAGATGCGATGCTTATAGCACTATATATATAGTATAGTTATCCCCTTTGGGAAAAAACATGTACCCGTGAATTACCACATAGGTGCCAGTACACTAAACACCGAAAGTGTGATAAGAGACTTAGGGACAGTGGTCTCACCTTCAATAACCACATCACCACAACAGTCAGGAAATCCTTCTATATGGCACACCTCATCACTAAGGGCTTTTCATCCAGAAAAAAGGAGGTCATTGTCCCACTGTACTCATCCCTCATTAGACCCACTATAGAATACAACACCCCATTTGGTATGTATTTCTCAAGACATCTGCAACAACTGGAAAGGCCGCAGAAATACCTCACTAAAAGAATCACAGACCTAAAGCAGATGCCCTATGTTGACTGCTTTAAAAAAACTCCATTTATACTCAGTCACATATCGTCTACTCAGAGGCTATCTTTGCTTACCATACAAGGCCATGTCAAACAAAGAGCTGTTGGACATGCTACACTTAAAGAAATCCCACTCCCAAAGAGCCACATGCTCCAGGGGGTTAAACCTTGTCATCACAATAAACAAAACCTGCTGGAGGGATAGGTTCCTGACCCAGAGACTCCTCAGACTCTGAAATAGACTGCCCATACATGTCAAGCAGAGTGCCTCTTTGGCCCTCTTCAAAAGGAACCTTGACAATTGGATGGGAGAAAGGAAATTCACCCCGAGGATCACATCAGTCTGCTAGACAGGGGTCCAGGGA
Organism: Protopterus annectens; assembly: GCF_019279795.1. Classification (NCBI taxonomy): domain Eukaryota; kingdom Metazoa; phylum Chordata; order Ceratodontiformes; family Protopteridae; genus Protopterus; species Protopterus annectens. Next base: position 542,741,558 of record NC_056732.1, on the reverse strand, counting down.
AGTGAATAGTGTGGGAAGAAATAGCCAGGGAATTGTTATGGCTAGGCTTGTATAGGCCCTAGGGCTGATAGCCTAGTACCAACATATGAACCTATGACGCTATGAACCTATATAGACTCTCCTCCTCACCTTACTTACATTCATCCACATGGTGTTTTCGGCACAGACCTTTCCTTATTGTTTACCACCTTTTAAAATATTTAAAACTTCACAGCCTTGGAGTTGGAGACATCAGGAACAGTATCCAGATACCTGAGTATATTTGCATTTTGAATTTCTTAGTTTTATCTAGAGTTGTGGTCTAATACCCAAAAATCTACCAAACTCTGTAAAGTGATAACCTCATGCTAACCAAGCAAATGGTGCTTTTTAACCTACATTTACTTCCACTTGTGCCCAGAACACAACATCACTGTTATAGATCTGTCTCCTTCAACAAGTCAGAAAATCTAGTAAAGATGTGTAGGAAGCAGCAGAATTCATTCTTGAGGCTAGTGGTGTAGGGCAGCTTTGTTTTTTTACATGTGTCAATTTCTTTGATAATTATCCATAATCTGACAGTAGGGAGATGGCTATAGTTAAGCCTGAAGCAAGGACCACCACAGTAAACAACTCAAAGATATTATGTAGTGGGACCCTTTAGTGATACTGATTAGAAGTGTTTATAAAGCACTTGTCATTTATAGAGTACTGTGATTATGGTAAAAAAATAAATACAACTGTAAAGTGCTTCAGTAGCATGAGACCCAATAACAATGCTTCCAGAGGTATCTAACAACTTTTAACCCCCCAATCGCACAGTACAGTCGAGTCCCAGAAAAAGGATGTCACTTACCTCTTAACTGTTCCCAAAGTATTTGCTAATAAAAATTAATAAACGAGACCCTTCCTACAGGTTACCATATTAGCCAATGATGGTGTTCGGTACTCTAGATACTACGATATATAGAAAGGAAGTACAAACAGTATCTGTCTGCCTGGGATGACATGGTCGACAGACCACGATGCTTTGCCAGAGATGGCCTGCACCTGTCACCCCTGGGATTCTGGATACTGGCTAAGGTTCTTGCCGCCACTATAATGCCTTTTTTAGGCAAGGTTCAAATGACAAATTCACCACCATAACAGGAACAGGCAAGCAAAAACTCAGGGTGATGCTACTCAATGCTAGAAGTCTAAATCTCAAAATGCACTCACTCGAGGCACTCCTTAAAATGGAGAACATTGATATCTGTGCAGTGACTGAGACCTTGTTTAACGTCCAGAGAGCACCCCTGCACTACCAGGCTATAACTCATACCACACTTTTTGGCCATGTAGCCTGGACCGGAACACCAAAGGCAGAGGTGTGTCCATGTTCATTAAGGATATCCACACCTCCAGGCTAGTTCCTCAGCATAATGCAGCCGAGGTTATCCAAGTGCAACTAACTCTGGGCAAAACTGCAATCCAAATTGTAGCTTGCTACAGATCACCCACCATGCCCCAGGATTCCCACTCCTCTTTTCTTGATGTACTGGAAAATATTAGGGTTCAACCAAACACCCTAATAATGGGCGATTTCAACTACCCAACCATTAACTGGGAAAACTACTCATGCACCAACTCATTTGCTCAAGGATTTCTGGAATTCATAAATTCAAGTGCCCTGGATCAACTTATCCACACCCCCACCAGGGGCAACAGTATCCTAGATCTAGTCATTACCAACATGAGTGACGGTGTTCCACACCTGAAGCCAATGCCTCATTGGTCTGATCCGACCATAAGCTAATTACCCTAGATATCCACATCCTGCCCCCAACCCCCATTAAGGAAACCATGGTAAAAAATTTCTTCAAAGCCAACTTCATACTTCTTAAGACAGAAATGGTGAACTTCATGACACCCGTGCAGATGGACAATACAGTTACGACTACTGAATCCTATACAATTGCAGTTTATAAGCACTTACATGAGTGCATGGATCGCGCTATCCCAAACAGAACCAAGATGCTATCCTCCAAAAAAAGGAAGCCAATCTGGTGGTCCCCTGCCATAAATTGTACAACAGAAGGAAGAAACTGTTGCAAAAGTGAGTAAAATCCCATGAGTGGAGGCGCTCCCTGGTCAGACTCAGTAAGAAGGTGCAATCCCTGATAAAATCCTCCAAAGCTAGTTACGAAAACAAAATTGCCACTGATTCTAAAGACAACCACAAAGCAGTCTATAGCTATGTCAAGAATCTCAATGGCAACACTCAGATCCGCTCTGAGTTACAGCACAATGGCACTAAATATACAGACCCAACTGATATTGCCAGCATCCTGGCAGATAGGTTCAGTGCTAACTTTACCCCCTCTCACCCCCTAAAGAGCCCATCTCTATACCAGAAGAATGCAAAGTTCCTGTAATCACGGCTGCACAGGTAAAAACCACACTCTCCAAAGCCAAGAACACAGCATCCATGGGACCAGACAACATCCCAGGCTGTGTTCTACACAAACTACAGAACAAACTGGCACCCCACCTAAGTACCATGTTCATTCATAGCCTCAACTCAGGATTTGTGCCTGCTGAGTGGCGCACAGTGACGGTTTTCCCACTCCACAAGGGGGGAGCCACCAAGAACCCCGGGAACTACCACCCCATTAGCTTGATGAGCCTGGTCTGTAAGGCCATGGAACGTATCATCATGGAACTTATAAACAAATACATTGGTAATCTCCAAACTCTGGACCCCACCCAGTTCGGGTTTGTAAAAGGCAGATCATGTCTCCTAAACCTGATAGACTTCTTTGAAGCAGTCACCAAAGCCGTTGACAAGGGTAAGGTGGTTCACACAGCCTATCTAGATCTTGCCAAGGCTTTCAATACCAACCCCACTCTGGAATTATAGATAAACTCACTAACCTAGGTATAAATCCCTATGTCACAAGATGGGTTGCCAACTGGCTCACTGACGGAACCCACACTGTGAAAGTAGCAGACTCCAATCCGACTTCAGACCAGTGACAAGTGAAGTACCACAGGGTTCAGTTCTGGGTCCTCTTCTGTTTGGTATCTACTTCTCTGAAGTACAGACTAACACAGAAGGTCTTTGGATAATGAAGTTTGCAGATGACTGCAAACTAGGAGCCATAATTGAAACTCCTAATGATGTGGACATCCTACAAAAGGGCCTCACTGAGACAGATGCCTGGTGTCAAAGCCATGGCCTCAAGCTCAGTGCCAAAAAGTGCATTGTCATCCCCTTTGGTAAAAACTCTGTACCCATGAACTACAACATAGGTGGTAGTATAGTTAAGAGCAAAAGTGTGATAAGAGCATTCTATCTTAAAACAAAAAAAAAAAAACAATATCCTTGTTTTCCCAACTTTCCTCGACTAGTTTAGACCAGTATACAGGCTTTGCTGTATTCTGGGCTGTGGTGTAGTTCCTGTTTTGTCCATTGCCTTACTTGGATAGAAGGAAGTTTCTTTGCTCACCAGTGGGAGTGGGGAGCCTTGAGCAGCCTATCTGTCCCTGAAGGAGTGACCTCAGCACAAGAGCTTGTAGCAATTGGTTGTTTTGGACCATTTCTAGCTCTTTTGAAGTTCCCTGTTTAAAATCCGCCTCTGAGCATTTTTTTCTGGCTATACTACTCAGAAACAGCTCCTCGTGGTCCTGCAGAGTGGTCCTAGCAGCAGAGAACTGAGAAAAGCGAATACTTTCCTGATTTATGTATTTTTTGCTGTTTTTACCTGAAATACCTTCTCTTGCTCACTATGAACAAGCTTAAACTGTTTTTTTAGCTGTTTGTTGCATTTTATATTAACTGCACTTAAAAGTTTCATTTAGACGAAAATTGGTCGAAAATTGTTTGTTTGTTAAATTTAACTGTTGAGGCTGCCCACTAAAGTGTTCTAGCCTGTGTAACTGATTTATTACTGTTTCCTGCATTTCTGTGTGCTTTCTATCTTAAAAAAATATATATATATATATATATATATATCCTTGTTTTCCCGCCTTTCCTTGACTAGTTTAGACCAGTATACAGGCTTTGCTGTATTCTGGGCTGTGGTATACTTCCTGTGTTGTCCATTGCCTTACTTGGATAGAAGGAAGTTTCTTTGCTCACCAGTGGGAGTGGGGAGCCTTGAGCAGCCTATCTGTCCCTGAAGGAGTGACCTCAGCACAAGAGGTTGTAGCAATTGGTTGTTTTGGACCATTTCTAGCTCTTTTGAAGTTCCCTGTTTAAAATCCGCCTCTGAGCGTTTTTCTCTGGCTATACTACTCAGAAACAGCTCCTCGTGGTCCTGCAGAGTGGTCCTAGCAGCAGAGAACTGAGAAAAGCGACTACTTTCCTGATTTAAGTATTTTTTGCTGTTTTTTACCTGAAATACCTTCTCTTGCTCACTCTGAATAAGCTTAAACTGTTTTTTTAGCTGTTTGTTGCATTTTATATTAACTGCACCTAAAAGTTTCATTTAGTCGAAAATTGGTCGAAAATTGTTGTTTGTTTGTTAAATTTAACTGTTGAGGTTGCCCACTAAAGTGTGCTAGCCTGTGTAACTGATTTATTACTGTTTCCTGCATTTCTGTGTGCTTTCTATCTTAAAACAAAAAAAAACAAAAAAAAAATATCCTTGTTTTCCCGCCATTCCTCGACTAGTTTAGACCAGTATACAGGCTTTGCTGTATTCTGGGCTGTGGTGTAGTTCCTGTGTTGTCCATTGCCTTACTTGGATAGAAGGAAATTTCTTTGCTCACCAGTGGAAGTGGGGAGCCTTGAGCAGCCTATCTGTCCCTGAAGGAGTGACCTCAGCACAAGAGCTTGTAGCAATTGGTTGTTTTGGACCATTTCTAGCTCTTTTGATGTTCCCTGTTTAAAATCCGTGTTTGCACGGCTTTTCGCATTTGTGCACATAGCACAGCGCCGGTTAAACAAGGTTAAACTTTTTCTGGCTCCGCCAAGTCTGCTCTTCAAATTTTCCCTTAAGAAAGCTCTACTTTTATAATAATCAGTCTACTCGCTTTATTATAAGCCTAGCACTTGTTCTCAAAACCTTTCTTCTAAGTAAGCACTCTCTAACTAAAGTAAGCACTACATCCACCTACCACCCCTGTGAGTACCCACTTCCCTTAAAGGCACAGCACTCCCTTATAATATTCTAGCATGTCGAGTGGTAGATTACTAGCATCCTCTCCGGTTCAGCTGGTTAACCTGGGAATCTTGAGACAATGCTACAATTGTCTCATGTACACAGACAACCCTCTCCTCCTCTCAACAAACACAAATACATGTGAGAGATGCAACTATATAGCCAAACTGGAGGCTGAACTCTCTCAACTCAGGACTGGCAAGACCAGACAGGAGGAGAAGGTAACCACACACACAGCAAACCCAGTCCCACATAGACCTACCACAACTGCAAACCAAACACATAATAACACAAAAACATACTCGGAGGCTCTAACAAAAAACTTACCAAAACAACAGAGGCTTCCAAAGCAGACACCCAAAAATCCACCACCTCAAAACATGACACATGCAACACATACTTCAATAAATCAGTGTGTCAAACAATCACAGCCCTTAAGGTTAAACACCATGCCTGATACACTAGTAATAGGTGACTCTATAGTCAGACACACTGATGTTCCGCTTACCAGGCTGAACAAGGAGAGGGTAACGGTGAGCTGCCTATCAGGAGCTAGGATCCGCCACATAACACACGCACTCAGGTCACTCCAAAGCAAGTACAAATATGACTCTGTCATTGTCCATGCCGGCGTGAATGACCTGAGACGTACCTCCCTGGACTACATGAAAAGAGACATAGAGGATTATGTAGCCCAGGCTGGTATGACCCTGACCCTGAGCAGCATCTTTCCCTCACCAAGAATGATGCCACAATACAAAGACAAGATGATCAGCTTTAATAATTGGCTCAAATACTGGTGTCATTCTAGGGGGATCCAATGTCTGTCTGCTTGGGATGGCATGCTGGACAAGCCACGCTGCTTTGCAAGGGACGGCTTGCATCTGTCACCACTGGGCTTCTGGATATTGGCCAAGGCTCTTGCCACCCCCATAGTGCCTTTTTTAGGCAAGGCTCAAAAGACAAACCCACCTCCTTAGAAAACAAAACTGGAAAAAAATTAAGGGTAATGCTGCTCAACGCCAGAAGTCTAAATCTCAAGATGCAGACTCTCGAAGCACTCCTCAGTATGGAGAACATCGATGTCTGTGCAGTAACTGAGACCTGGTTCAAGGCTCCTGAGAGCACCCCAAGCACTACCAGGCTATACCTCGTATCATGCTTTTCGGCCCCAAAACTCGGGCCAAACCAAAAAAGGAGGGGGAGTGTCCATATTCATCAAGGACACCCACACCTCCAGGTTAGTGGCAACACATGAAGCATCAGAGACCATCCAGGTGCAACTAACCGTAGGCAAACTGCTATACAACTGGTAGCATATTACAGACCACCCTCCCAACCTCAGGAACCCCATTCAGCCTTCCTGAAGACATTGGAGGATATGAATGTCTCACCAAACACCATCATATTGGGAGACTTCAACTACCCTAACATAGACTGGGTGCATTATTCTAGCCCAAACACCCTAGCCCAAAGGTTCCTGGAATTCATAAATTCAAATGCAATGGAACAACTAGTCACCTCTCCCACAAGGGGAGATAATATACTAGACCTGATCATCACAAACATGGGGAAAAAGTGCTCCACACCGGAAGTATACCCCTCATTAGTGAGATCTGACCACAAACTAATCACCCTTGATATGCATATCCCACCTCCACCCCCAACACAAAAGACTACAGTGAAAAACTTCTCAAAAGCCAACTTTACACTTCTTAAAACTGAGATGGTATCCTTTAAGCTGACTGGGCCAGTGGAAACCACATCCCACAATGCAGAATCCTTCACAAATGCTTTCTACGGACATCTTCAAGAATGCACAGATCATGCAATCCCAAATAAAACCAAGTCCCTCTCCACCAAGGGCAGGCGTCCTGTCTGGTGGACCCCAGCCATAAACAAATTGTATAACAAAAGAAGGAAGCTACTGCACGACAGAGCAAAATCCCATAAAGAGAAGGCAACTCTGATCAGCACTAGTAGAAAGCTACGTTCTCTCATAAAAACATCCAAGACCAATTTTGAGAGAAAAATCGCTATGGACACTAAAGATAACCACAAGGCCTTCTTCTGCTATGTTAGAAACCTGGGCGGAAACTCTCAGATATGTTCAGAGTTAGTTCACAATGACAAAAAATACACTGAACCCACAGATATTGCCAACATTCTGGCAGACAGGTTCAGTGCAAATTTCTCCCCTCCCTCACCCCCAAAAGAAGAAGTACTTATCCCAGCTGAATGTAACTTCCCTGTCATATCAGATGTCCAGGTGAGAACCGCCCTCAGCAAAGCTAAAAACAAAGCATCAATGGGACCTGACGGTATCCCGGGTTGCATGCTACGTGAACTTCAAGAGGAGCTAAACCTGCACATAAAAATGCTATTTAACCTTAGCCTTACTACAGGATATGTACCTGAGCACTGGCCTACAGCAACAGTAGTCCCACTCCACAAAGGAGGCACCTCTACAGACCCTGGTAACTATTTCCCCATAAGCTTAACCAGCCTGGTCTGCAAAGCTATGGAAATAATCATTATGGAACTCATAAACAGAGACATTGGGGACTTACAGACACTTGATCCCACCCAGTTCGGCTTTGTAAAGGGCAGATCCTGCCTTTTGAACCTGGTTGACTTTTTCGAAACAGTCACTAGAGCCATTGACGAGGGCAAAGCAGTCCATACAGCCTGCCTGGACTTGGCTAAAGCTTTCGACACAATACCCCACTCAGGCATCATAGACAAGCTCAACAGCTTAAATGTAAATCCATATGTCACAAGATGGGTTGCAAACTGGCTAAAGGATAGAACCCATAAAGTCAAAATCGCTGGAGCCATGTCAGACTCAAAGCCAGTCACAAGTGGTGTCCCACAGGGCTCTGTCCTGGGACCCCTCTTGTTTGGCATTTATTTCTCAGATGTGAAAGCAAACATGGGAGGGTTGTGGCTGACAAAGTTTGCAGATGACTGCAAACTAGGCGCCATAGTCGATACACCAGCTGACACATACATCCTACAGAAAGGACTCACTGAAACGGACAACTGGTGCCAGAGTCATGGCCTTAAACTAAATGCCAAAAAATGTATAGTCATCCCCTTTGGGAAAAACAAAGTACCCACAAATTATCACATAGACAGTAACCCACTGAGTACGGAATGAGTAATCAGAGACTTGGGGTCCCAAGTTGATAGTGACCTCTCATTTGACACCCACGTTGCCAAAGTGGTTAGAAAGACTTTCTACCTTGCCCAACTTATCATGAAGGGATTCACATCCAGATCAGAGGAGGTCATTGTGCCCTTGTACTCCTCCCTTATCAGGCCCATGATTGAGTACAATGCCCCATTTGGTATGTACCTCACCCGGCACTTGCAACCGCTAGAGAGACCCCAAAAATACTTCACCAAGAGAATCAAGGATCTCTAACATATGTCATATGCGGCCAGACTAAAGAAACTCCAGCTCTATTCAGTAGCATACCGCCTACTCAGAGGTGATCTGTGCCTGACGTACAAGGCCATGTCCAATCAGGAATTGATGGACATGCTCCACCTCAAAAAATCAAAATTCATCAGAACCACGAGAGCTAAAGATTTAAACCTCAGCACAAATATGAATAGGACATGCTGGAGGGACAGATTCATAACTCAGAGGCTTCCCATACTCTGGAACAGAATCCCAGTTCATGTTAGGCAGAGCCCCTTACTGACTCTCTTCAAGAGAAAACTTGACGAGTGGATGGGAGATCGTAGGTTTACCCCAGGGGTCATCTCTGTGTCACTACTAGACAGAGTGTCACTACTAGACAGAGGCACAGTATTCTAAATCTATTCTGTACACTTTTGTACCATTACATGGGGTGGCGAAAGCCACATCACTATGGCTAGGCTTATAAATTCCCCAGGGCAGATAGCCTAGTACTAAACCATGAAACTATGAAACTATAAGAGACCTTGGGACACAGGTGGACAGTAGTCTCTCCTTTGATAATCACATCACCACAGTAGTCAGGAAATCCTTCTATGTGGCACACCTCATCACAAAAGGTTTCTCATTCAGAAAAAAAGAGGTCATTGTTCCCCTCTACTCATCACTCATTAGACCCATTATAGAGTACAACGCCCCTTTTGGTGTGTACCTCACAAGACATCTACAACAACTGGAAAGGCCGCAGAAATACCTCACAAAGAGGATTATCAGCCTCAAACAGATGCCCTATGCAGACCGTCTCAAAAATCTCCAGCTTTACTCCATCGCATATTGCCTCCTCAGAGGTGATCTCTGCCTAACATGCAAAGCTATGTCAGACCCAGAGCTGTTGGACATGCTCCACTTAAAGAAATCCCAATCCCTCTGAGCTGCACACTCTAGGGACATAAACCTTGTCCCCACAATAAACAGAACTTGCTGGAAGGATAGATTCCTGTCCCAGAGACTTCCCATACACTGGAATAAACTACCTATCTATATCAAACAAAGCTCCTCATTAGCACTCTTCAAGAAAAATCTTGATGATTGGATGGTAAATAAGAAATTCACCCTGGGGATTACCTCTGTGGCTCTGCTCAACAGTGGGACAGGAAAATAATTTTCTTGGGTGGCAAAAGCCAGGGTACCTTTTTGGCTGGGCTTGTATAGACCCCAGGGCCGATAGTCTAGTACCTACCTATGAACCTATGAACCTATAAACAAGGTATTTACCTTCACAAAGCATGAACCCTAGGCATACCTAGAACAGTAGAGTTAAAAGTGAGCTATTAAGAGAAAGCAGATTAAATACTATGGATGATCACCTTTATGTAGAAGCCAATAGTAAGATGAAAGATTTTTTTTTAAGTACAGGTAATGATAATCGGTTATTAACTAGAAATATGAACTCCACACTATTAGAACATAACAATATTGGCAAACTGTTTTTATCATCTAGTTCTGATGTGAATAACTCTAATAGATGTTTGTCTCAAACTAAGTTTGGTTATATTGTGAAATTCAGAAGGACATTACAGATTAAAAATATTATTAAAAGCAACTGAGCAATACTGAGATCTTATACAGACATTGCTAAAATCGCTGGACCTGAACAAACTTTTATATATAAAAAATAAAGAAATTTGAAGCAAAGGTTATGTCACAATTATTTTGTCTCTGGTCAATTGAATACACTGGGTAATAGACAGGGTACTAAGGCATGTCATAATTGTCAGTTCTGTGATGTTATAAACACATACACTAATTTTGTACATCCTGTTACTAACAACAAATTTATTTTTAAAGCCTCCACAACAAATTACATTGGAAATGTTTACTTTGCTAATTATATTGAATGCATCAGTTTTTACATAGGTAAAACCAAATGTAAATTAAAAGAAAGGATATGTTCACATTTTTCAGAAATAATGTGAATGCTTTGAAACCAATGCTTTGTATAAACACATTGAATTAACAGGAAAAAAAAGCATGTTTAAGTTTAGGGTTGTCATTGCTTGTATAAAAGTAAATGGGGAGGCAACTTAGCTCTGTTAACTGAATTAGCAGAATTCAAATGGATTATTTTTTAGAACTAATTGCATACCAGGTCTGAATGTGATGTATAGTGTTAAACCAGTACTGAAATGTAAATAACATATGTTTTAACTATCAGGGCTATTTATATTAATGAGTGTATCATATAATTCATTTGATGAAGTTCTATTGACTTTTAATTTTTATTGAAATGTTTTTTGTTTAAATGTCAGTTAGGTTTGTAGGATGTGTTGCACTGAGAAATAGTTTTATAGTCAAAAGCTTTGCACATTAAACTTTTATCTGTCAGCCACAGCTCTCTGTTTTATTGTTACCTACTGTCATTTGTCTGATTTCTTCTGTGGGTTCCTTTCAATTGTTTGGACTGGCATTTGTATTTACAAATGTTGAAAGCACTTGGCCCGCTTTACATATATGTCAGCAAACTACCTTTGTTTTTTCCATATTCTAGCTCACATGTTTATTGCACTTCTTAGCTATTCACTTCTTCAAAACCCAATTTAATTTGCTATACAGAAGGTTTTGGGTTTGTATCTCATCATATTTGTGCAAAGTATAGAATACCTGGTGGAGATTTACAATTTCAGCTGCTATTTTATTCCAACATACAGATTCCTAGTATCCATCTATTACCTGTACACGGTATATGGATTTGTGCAGCTTCCAACTGCTCTGAGGTAGGAGTCTCTTGTTTGAAATACACTCAAAACTAGGGGAGAATAAAGATGGGGCTAACAGGGTAAGTTGCACCTATTGACAAGATGTTTGGTAGATATGCTGACATAATATCAAGCTCTTGCCCCAGCACACTATAATTAAAATGTGCACGTATTTCTTTTTTTTTTCAACAAACAACTTTATTAAATTTTCATACATGACATAGGCACTCTTAAATTTATACAAATGAAAAACAAACAACATGAAAGAAAATCTGTTCTGTTTTGGTTACTTTCAGTCCATGACTCTACTATCGCTCACTGCACGTTTATGTTTGCTAGTTTTACACACATTGTTGTTCATTGTCAGTAAGTCATGCAGTATATACAACAAACAAATTACATTTGACAGTTAGTGACTATTAATCTATAATGAATGAGTCAAAAGATCCAAACACCCTACCAGACCTGTCTGACATGAATTGTTTACAGTTTCCTTGGTAAACCATCAGACACATAAATGGTAGTCTGTAAACTGTACATACTCCACTGGCCTTTTGAATTTGGTCACTATAAAATCAGCCACAGTTGCACTAATGTTGCATTTATTTGATGGCTAATATTCAGTTGGCCATTTTCTGATTTTACCCAGAAGTACATTGATTGAACATGTTCAATAGAACTATTGCTTGTCATTCTACTAATCATAACCTTCAGCCAGTTACAGTAATGTAAAATAGCATTTATTTAAATCCTGGACCTTTACTCAAAACGATTTTATGGCACTGGGCCACACTGCAAAAACTGTGTTTGTGTTTTTGTGATTGTGATGATGACATGAGTACTACTACAAGAAGAAGTCTCAAATGATACTATCTGCAGCAACTTTTCAGTGGTAACCATGGTTACCACTGCTAACTGTAATCCATATCCACTAACATTGTTTCTCCATTTCACTCTTATGTCATTCACATTACAGATGACTGTGTAAGCATAATGCATTCAGTTATCAGCATCTTTTGTATGCACCTTTAACTTTTTTAGGCTATGCACAAAGTTTGTTAAATTGGGCAGATTTGGAAGTGCTTCAATTCTGTCAGTCAAACTATTAGTCAGTTATTAAATCCCTCTGTGTACAGGTTTCTACTTGGTGATTACTAGCCATTTCTAACACTACTTATAATAGTAGCAGTACTTCTAGAGTTTTGCTGCCATATAGTGAGAAACTCATCCACAATGGTGTTTCTGTGTTCACAGGTGAACTTCTTATCTTATAGCTTCCTTACTCCAACATCCAGAAGCCTGCAATTCAGTATAATGGTTAAGGTTTTTTCTTGCAGTCATAAGGTACAAAGTTTGATTCTTGCCTTTAAAATGGAAATTGGCTAGGCTTCAAAAGTCCCACAAGGGCAGCTAGCCTAATGCTTGCCTATGAACCTATAAACAAGCTTACAAAATAAATATTTGTTTCTCTTTCCTGAATTCACATAATGCATTTGTAATAACATATATCATTAAATTATTAAATTCAGTGTTTTACATTCACCTCAACTACTTAAGTCACAGTTTACTGTAATTCACATCCCATGTGAATGACAGAAAGAAACTCTTTGTCAGAAATGCTATCACTTCACATCAGATTACGTACATCCCCAACTTGGAACTCCTGGAATGCCAAATCATCCTTAACAATCAAATTACTACTGCATGGTTAGGTACAAATTTCCAGAAATATCCTCCATAGATTTTGGAAGTAATCTTAATACAACTGAAGGGGTAAATATCATGATAAATACCTTCTTGCTTGGGAATTTCAATTTATCCAGGCATTGATTGGCACACTTATACCTGTAAAAATGGATATACTTAGTGCTTACTAGACTGTGTCAATGTCAATGCCAATGCCAATGCACAGGAGCAAGTTGTAAAACTACCTATTAAAGGGTCTAATATATTTGACATAGTCAACCTAGCACCTTGCTACACATTTCCTCATCCCTGGCTAAATCTGATCACAAATCAGTTACCTTTTCTGTCAGGCCTAATGGTATCACTCCACCACCAAATGAAACCATCTTTAGGGATTTCACCAGGGCAAACCTACTTTAGCTTGTAGAAGATCTATTATATTTTCGAAAAACCAATGGCTCTACAAACACCCTAACCAGGGATATCAGTTTACACCTACAAGTAAACATGACTTGCTGGAGGGATAGGTTCCTAACTCACTGTATTCCCAGCCTTTGGAACAAATTACAACTACAGTTCAAGGAAAGTACTGCTTTTTCTGCCTTTAAAGCTAAACTTGATTGGATGGGTAGTCTTAAATTTACACCAGGGTTATTACATACAGCTCTGCTTGAGTTGGGAAGTGGGCACTGTTAAGTACTTGTAAAGAGTCCTTAAAACTTTAAAATGTGCCTATTTAAATGTGCATATTGTTAGGGTTCTAATGGTCCTTTTGATCATTTGCCTAGCATTGTACCTGTGTTTGTATGTTTTATCAGCTGGCATTTAAACTAAATAATCTCTGCAGTATTACATCAGCTAGTGGAATGCATGTTTTAGCATACCAGTATCAAAACTTAAAGTCAAAACAAATTTTGAAAAGAATGTCAGAACCAGGTTATAGTGTAATAAAGTGGTATGCATGAATTCCAAACGTTCAGTTCACTGAAAAGCAACATACCATTTCTTTACCATCAGTCAAAGTTTATGTAATTGTTAAATGAAAAAATACTGTAATAAAAAGATCAATAAACAGGAGGTTCAGGTTCAGGTTCTTTACTAGTGTACACCAGGAGGCAAAAAACGTACAAGTACAGAATTTTATCTGAATGAAACAGGAAGAACACAACTTTTATAGAATTTCTTACTAGTATTAACCCACCAGGCTGATGTAGTCAGTCACAAGGGGTTTTACATCACTTTAGCTTACAATATTCTATTCATCTAAAATGCTGATACTACATTTTGCTTAAAAACTTTTTTAGCAAACAACGTGGTCTTGCTAGCCACCTGGTTAGTTACAATACCCTTTTACAAAGTTTCCACTCAAGGTTCTAAATTAATTCGAAAATAATAGTAGATACAGTTTTCAATACATTTTCCTTGTTACATGTTATCACTTCCCCCTTGCAACCGGTGTGTTATCTAGTAACATATACAAGGTCGATTGCTCAGGCGGAAAAGAGCAGAAGATTCTCATTATTTCGCACATTTCATTTCCTGACCCAGCAGATAATCACTTGTGAGAAGCATAAACATTAATTCTTGCTGAGCTAGCAGCTGCTGGGGTCAGAGGCCAACTTGCAAAAAGGCACACTGCAGTTTACAAAAGCTTCTTGCAGTTTCATATGAATTCATTTTTCTTGTCATAACATTAATAGAGTAAAATGCATTATATCTTTCTTATTTCTTAATAAGCACTAAACATATACATTAATACATATTTTTCTAATAGTAATATATCGTTTTGCTTATTTTAATGTAGCAAGCTTCATGTCTGATGACTTTAATTATTATTTTAATGTACCTATTTCAGCATTACTTTTCTCATTAGCTATCTAATTATGTATAGAAACACAGTACACAAGCTTCCTGCATTTAACCTGGTATGTTGGCTTCACAGTGCACATCTTGATTTGTTTGCTTAAATTGTAGTTTGTTACCTGGACAAGAGATATGTGAATCTTTATCAGGCCTTCAAACACCAAGTAGATCTTTAACTCTTCAATTATTATAACCTTAAGTATAGTGGGATAAAGAAGGAAAGCCTTTAGTTGTTCCACTCTATATAGACAAAAGACTCGTGCATAGTGTATTTGAGGGACCTTGATGAACACATTGCTTTTAGGACCTCTTCTTTCTCCTCAAATTTAAGAAACATGATCACCACCAACCTCATTTTTCTCATTTGATCTTTTGGCTGTGGTGACAAAGGTATGTGAGTCTACTCAATTTAAAGCAGTGCAAATTCAAAATGATTGAGTGCAATGGTCAGATAGAAGCTGATCGAGGCAAATATATTTCTCCTTCTGTTTTCTGAAGAGCAGCACAGATATAGGTTCATAGGTTGATACTAGGCTATCGGCCCTAGGGCCTATACAAGCCTAGTCATAACAATTCCCTGGCTATTTCTTCCCATAATATCTAGTCTAGCAGGGCAACTGACGTGATCCTTGGGGTGAATTTCCTATCTCCCATCCAATCGTCAAGGTTCCTTTTGAAGAGGGCCAAGGAGGCGCTCTGCTTGACATGTATGTGCAGTCTATTCCAGAGTATGGGGAGTCTCTGGGTCAGAAACCTATCCCTCCAGCATGTTTTGTTCATTGTGATGACAAGGTTTAATCTAATCCCAGGAGCGTGTGGCTCTGAGCGATTGGGATTTCTTTAAGTTTAGCATGTCCAACAGCTGAGGGTTTGACATGTCAAGAAGAGATTGCCTCTGAGTAGATGATATGCCACAGAGTATAGCTGAAGTTGGGCATCTGCTTTAGGCCTATAATTCTTTTAGTGAGGTATTTCTGCAGCCTTTCCAGCTGTTGCAGATGTCTTGTGAGGTACATACCAAATGGGGCCTTATACTCTATAATGGGTCTAATGAGGGATGAGTACAGTGGGACAATGACCTCCTTTTTTGGATGAAAAGCCCTTAGTGATGAGGTGCACCACATAGAAGGATTTGCTGACTGTTGTAGTGATGTGGTTATCGAAGGTGAGACCACTGTCCACCTGTGTCCCTAAGTCTCTCATCACACTTTCGGTGTTTAGTGTACTGCCACCTATGTGGTAATTCATGGGTACATGTTTTTTCCCAAAGGAGATAACTATACATTTCTTCATAGTTTCATAGGTTTATAGGTTGGTACTAGGCTATCAGCCCTAGGGCCTATACAAGCCTAGCCATAACAATTTCCCGGATATTTCTCCCCACAATATTTACTTCCCTGGACCCCTGTCTAGCAGGATGACTGATGTGATCCCCGGGGTGAATTTCCTATCTCCCATCCAATCGTCAAGGTTCCTTTTGAAGAGGACCAAAGAAGTGCTCTGCTTGACATGTGTGGACAGTCTATTCCAGAGTCTGGGGAGTTTCTGGTTCAGAAACCTATCCCTCCAGCATGCTTTGCTCATTGTGATGACAAGGGTTAGATCCCTGGAGCGTGTTGCTCTGAGGGATTGGTATTTCTTTAAGTGGAGCATGTCCAACAGCTCAGGGTTTGACATGGCCTTGTATGTTAAGCAGAGATTGCCTCTGAGTAGACGATATGCCACAGAGTATAGCTGGAGTTTTTTTAGATGGTCAGTATGGGGTATCTGCTTTAGGCCTGTGATTCTTTTAGTGAGGTATTCCTGTGGCCTTTCCAGCTGTTGCAGATTTCTTCTGAGGTACATACCAAATGGGGTGTTGTACTCTATAATGAGTCTAATGAGGGATGAGTACAGTGGGACAATGACCTTCTTTTTTCTGGATGAAAAGCCCTTGGTGATGAGGTGTGCCACATAGAAGGATTTCCTGACTGTTGTGGTGATGTTGTTATCAAAGGTGAGACTACCGTCCACCTGTGTCCCTAAGTCTCTCATCACACTTTTGGTGTTTAGTGTATTGCCACCTATGTGGTAATTCATGGGTACATGTTTTTTTCCCAAAGGGGATAACTATACATTTCTTGGCATTAAGCTTGAGCCCATGGCTCTGGCACCAAGCATCTGTTTCTGTAAGGCCCTTTTGTAGAATATCCACATCATTTGGGGATTCAATAATTGCTCCCAGTTTGCAGTTATCTGCGAAATTTGTTAGCCAGAGTTCCTTAGTGTTGGCCTGTACTTCAGAGAAGTAGATGCCAAACAAGAGCAGTCCCAGGACTGAACCCTGAGGTACTCCACTTGTCACTTGTCTGGAGCTGTATTTGGAGTCAGCTACTTTTACAGTCTGGGTTCTGTCAATAAACCAGTCGGCAACCCATTGAGTGACATAGGGATTTATACCCAGCTTAGTAAGTTTATCTATGATTTGAGAGAGGGGGATGGTGTCGAAGGCCTTGGCGTGGTCCAGATAGCCTGTGTGGACTGCCTTACCCTAATCCACAGCTCTAGAGACTGATTCGAAGAAGTCAATCAGATTGGCCCTTCACGAACCCAAACTGGGTGTGGTCCAGTATTTGAAGGTTGCCAATGTCTTTGTTTATAAGTTCCATGATAATGCGTTCCATGCCTTTGCAGATTAGGCTCATCAGACTGATGGGACGGTAGTTCCCGGGATCCAAGGTGGATCCCCCCTTGTGGAGTGGGATAACTGTAGCTTTGCGCCACTCAGTGGGCACAAAGCCTGAGGTAAGGCTATGATTAAACATCACACTTAGGTGAGGTGCCAGTTCCTTTTGTAGTTCATGTAGTACACAGCCCAGGATGTCATCTGGTCCCATGGATGCTGTATTCTAAGCTTTGAAGAACGCGGTTTCTACCTGTGTGGCCATGATTACCGGAATTTGGCAATCTTTTGGTATTGAGATGGGTCTTTATGGGGTGAGAGGGCGGTGACGTTTGCACTAAATCGATCTGCCAGGATATTGGCAATATCCTTGGGATCAGTATATTTAATGCCATTCTGTTGTAGCTCAGAGCATATTTGAGCATTGCCGTTTAGATTCTTGACATAACTATAGAATGCCTTGTGGTTGTCTTTGGAATTTTTGGCAATTTTATTTTCGTAACTAGCTTTGGAGGATTTTATGAGAGATCTCAACTTCTTACTGAAACTGGTAAGGGAGGTTTTGCATCCTGGGATTTTCCTCTTTTCTGCAATAGTTTCTTTCTTCTGTTGTATAGTTTGTTTATGGCAGGGGACCACCAGATTGGCTTCCTTTTTTTGGAGGAGAGCGCCTTGGTTCTGTTTGGGATGGCATGATTCATGCACAGGTGGATGTGCTTGTACAATGCCTTAGTGTAGGATTTAGCAGTTGAAGTTTCAATTCCCATCTGCATGTGTGTCATGAAGTTTGTCAGTTCTGACTTGAGTAGCATGAAGCTGGCTTTGGAGAAGTTTTTTACGGAAGTTTCCTGACTGGGGGCTGGGGGTGGAATGTGGATGTCAAGGTTGATTTGCTTATGGTCAGACCTAACCAATGAGGGGTGACCACTGGTGTGGAGCATCTATCTCCCATGTTGGTAATGACCAGGTCAGGGATATTGGAGCTCCTGGTGGGACAATGAATTAGTTGATCCAGGGCGTTGGAATTTATGAATTCCAAGAAACGTTAGGGAAAGGTGTTGGTACCCGAGTAGTTTTCCCAGTTAATGGCAGGGTAGTTGAAATCACCCAGTATTAGGGTGTTTGGTTGTATCTTAATATTATCCGGTATGTTTAGAAAGGTGTAGTGAGTATCTTGGGGCATGATGGGGGATCTGTAGCAAGCTGAAATTTGGATTGCAGTCTTACCTAATGTTAGTTGCACCTGGAAAATTTCAGATGCATTGTGTTGGGCAACTAACCTGGATGGGTGAATATCCTTGGTGAATATGGACACTCCTCCACCTTTAGTGTTTCGGTCTTGGTTTGGTGGCCAAAAAGTGTGGTAAGAGTTGTAGCCTGGTATTGCAGGGGTGCTCTCTGGAACCTTGAACCAGGTCTCAGTTACTGCACAGATATCAATGTTCTCCATTTTTAGGAGTGCCTCAAGAAAGTGCATTTTGAGGTTTAGACTTCTAGCTTTGAGTAGCATTACCTTCAGATTTTGCATGCTTGTATCTGTTATGGTGGTGGTTTTGTCCTTTGAACCTTGCCTAAAGAAAGGCACTATAAGGGTGGCAAGAGCTTTAGCCAATAACCTGAATCCCAGGGGTGACAGGTGCAGATTATCTCTGGCAAAACATCCTGGTTTGTTGATCATGTCATCCCAGGCAGACAGATACTGGGTCCCCTTTGAATGACACCAGAAGCTTAGCCAATTGTTGAAGTCAATCATTTTGTCCTTATACTGTGGTAAAATTCTGGTAGAAGGCAGGATGCTACTCAGGACTAGGGTCATACCTGCCTGGTCCACATGATCTGAGAGCTCTTTCATGTCTCTTTTCATGTAGTCCAGGGAGGTACGTCTCAAGTCATTCACTCCAACATGGACAATGACAGAGTCTTATTTGTACTTGTTGTGGAATGACTTGAGTGTGTGCGTTATGTGGTGGATCCTGGCACCTGACAGGCAGCTGACTGTAATTTTCTCTTTGTTCAGCCCGGTACTAAGCATTAAGCTTGAGTCTATGGCTCTGATATGGTTCTGATATTATTCTGAGCTCCATGATCTTGCGTATAAAGTCATACTTTGTTTTGTTACAAAATGAGCAACACTTAGTTTTCTATTTGTAACTGTCTGTTATTTTGTGGTAGCTGGCCTGTGATCTTAATTATGGTATTCAGTTGAAATTTGAACATCAGAAATCACTAATTAGAGTTGATGGAGAGCCACTGATAACTTTATTAGTTTTGTAAGGTGATCAGGAGCAACCATATGTAGAGAAGCAGTTTCTTGTGCTGCATACATGGTGCCATAGTGACAAAGTCTGTAGTGTTCTCCTGGAATGAATGTTTCAAGCTCCCACCAATGGTATTTTTGTAGGATTCTTTCTATGTACTTTGTGTACACATCCAGACTGCAGATTTTTCCATTTGTTCTATTTAATTCTTTCAAAAGTGGTTATGTTTCTATGGTTCCATCTTTTTTTCCTTTTTAGTGCTGCTGGACATGGAGCTTAACTGGATGTAGTTATCTCACCATGCACATTACAGGATCCCAGGCATGAGAGCAGTGATCCTACTAATACAAAAAAACAAAAACAAATCTATATCTATTTAGAGATGTGTGTGTGTGTGTGTGTATGTAGCTATTTAAGGGGAATCAAGTATGGTTGAATTTGCTTTTAGTTGACATCTGTTTAGTCAACACAATTTGGTTGACTAAGCAGATGGTCGATAGGTGTGTGGGAGAAAGTGGCCTTTCTCCATTATTGTGTAATCTCTGAGGTAGTATATAGAATTAGTGGGGATGTGGGAGGAATAGAGAGGCTTGCTCTCCTGCAAAAACAATGGGCTGGATTCCTTAACAGCCACATGATAGCATGGTATTTGGTAATTGCTAAACAGCTCAACATGATGTATAGAGCTGTAAAACAAAGGCAAATGGCAGAATATACTAATGGCAGCATAAACAGCTGAAGGTGATGCTAATTAACCAAATCAACTTTGTGAATCTATTCAGGAAGCTATAAAGCAATTGTGCACACTCAGTGTATCCACTTGCCCTGAACAGTAAACTTCTTTGGAATACAGGCATGACTACACTTATAGAAAAAAAATCAAGTTAGGGGCTACTGCTGCTATCATTATGCTGTATGTGTAATAGGCTTTAAGTCAGGGTGCTACTACTGCTGCTGCCAAACCTCAGGCAAGAAGAAGGGTGTTTAGATCCTGCTGGATTTATAATGGACTGCATGACACAGAATCTGTGCAGTGATAGAGGGTGGACAAGGAAATACTGGAGGAAATATGTGATCTCTACAAGCCCCTCCTCAGGCCCCAGGAAATCGTGGAGAACCTATCCCAATGGAAACAATGGTATGTGAAGCATTACAGATATTAGCTATTGGTACTTTCCAGTGACCCACAATTGATATTGTAGGGGTGTCACTGGCATCAACCTTTACAATATTACATGAGTTTTTAAATACAGTTCTACAATATGCAAGGGATCACATCTGTTTCTCCCACACACCACAGGAGAGAGCAAGAACCATGCAGGAATTCTATGCAGTAACACACATTCCTGAAGTACTGGGAGACATATATTTTACACACATAGAAATAAAAACCTCACCCAGTGAACAGGTAAGAAGGTACATCAACAGAAAAAGGATACCACTCTATAAACTGTCAGTTTGCCTGTAATGCCCAATAAATCATCTACAATTTCTGTGCAGGTAACCCAGGTAGTTTTCATGATTCACACATATGACACACTTGTGAGCCATACACAAAGTTTGCTAGGGGTGACATTCTTCAAGGCTATGTAATAGTGGATGCAGATTATGCACTGGATCCCTGGCTCATGGCACT
The DNA here is from genome assembly GCF_019279795.1 of Protopterus annectens. Taxonomy (NCBI): domain Eukaryota; kingdom Metazoa; phylum Chordata; order Ceratodontiformes; family Protopteridae; genus Protopterus; species Protopterus annectens. Next base: position 542,720,147 of record NC_056732.1, on the reverse strand, counting down.
CATGAGAACCCCACATAACCCGACTTAGCAAGGATACAATAAGGCCCATGCTCAAACTAGGAATATCATAGAGCATATGTTTGGATTGCTCAAATCAAGCTTCCTGTGTTTAGACACATCAGGAGGTGTACTACAATATGACCCAGTCATCTCTGTGAAAATAATTGCAGTCTGACTCACATTACACAGTATCATTCTTGAGAAACAGGTTCATCAAAGGCAGGACCCCTGTCAGGCCAGCAGCAGCAGTGGCAGCAGATACAGATGAGGAGTCTAAGGGAAAACCACCAGCTGCATATGGTGCTGGTAGATGGAGGTGAGGTGTGCATAATATGCTCTGGCTCTGGCTAAGAGGCAAAGGATAGCTCACAAAATTGCTACCTTGGTCAAAGTTTGGGTTCCCACACACATACTTATAGGAAAACTGTTCCTTGTCAAACTCCACAACCATTACTTAGCCATGTAATGACCGTGTTCAGTTTGTTGCATGCAGTAATGACAAGGTAAGTGTGGAACCTGTAATGAAAATAAGGTTACATAACAGAGTACTCACATATTAGCATTTGTCTGAGGTGTAGATTTATGTCAGTAATATCTCCTGTGTCTGATGTTTGTGATATACACTTATGTATTATAACCAATACTGTACATCATGCATTTCAATTGACCACTGTCTCTAAAACATCTAACAGGTCAATTATACTCTCATTTGCACAGCACTATCAAAAAGCAAGACTGAAGTACCTACTGGTTCCACTGCTTTACAGTATTAAAAAATGCAGTGAGACTCAACAATTATATAAGCAACCATTCATAAATGAATATGAACAAGAAACTTTTCTTCTGTAATACATATTGATAAATGCAAGCTTGTGAGTAATCAAGCATTAACTACCCACTGTGTGCATCAGACATATATGCAACCCTAAGTCAAAGACATGTGTAAAGGGTAGGGTACCATCATCATCATCAGTTGCACAGGGTAGAGGTAGGGTTGGTAGGAGGGCAAAGCTGGCATGAAAGAAGTGAGTGTGTGCAAGTAAGAAACACATGTATCTATCAGAGTACACATTGTTCACTACCAATAACAACAGATATATAGCACTCAACAGTGCTTTTTAGATAGTTTGCATGTGTGTTAAGTGGTATGGGCAAGTGAAACTTTTTTTTCTATGTGTGTGTGTCTGCATTAATACAATTAATCACTGTGCAAGCACTATATCCTGGTGTCTGTGATAAGTGTGAGCCATGCATGGGAGACGAGTCAGTTCAGTGTCATTGTCCCCGACAAGAAGAACCACATCTGCTGAGAGTTACACTGCTTCTTCCATGGCACTGGCTAGAAGTTGGAATGCTACCTGAATATGACAGTTATCTGCTGGAAGATCTCTCCTCAGTACTACTCTCAGGATAATGACCCAGTGGCCTACCATGTTTGGTGTGGACACCACAATCACTGATGGAGCAGTGGAAGTAATGTCACTACAGGAGCAGTATCTTGCACTACAAAGTCTGCTAATGTCAGAAGATGTAGTGACTCTCTCGCCATGTGGATACTCACACCTCCCAGCAGACATTCTGTCACAGACAGTGCTTGATCCAGTGTGTCATTCATCTTGTTGAAAGAGTCACTCAGAGAGTTCTAGGAGTTACACACATCAAAAGTCACAATGTTAAGTATCCACACTATCTCTTCTGAGTTCCCCAGGCCATGGTGGAATGTGCCTGTGATTCCAGTATGATCCTAATCATATGTCTGGTGGCACTTAATGACATACCAGCATTAAGAGGAGGGGGAAAAGCAGGCCTCCTCCAAACGCCTCTACCAATACTCATATTTGGTTTCCCACCCTCAAAATGGCTAAAGAGAGAAGCAACCAGCTCTGCAACTGGTGTAACCACACTACTTTCGTTAACTGAGTCAACCTTAGCCTGTCCTATATCAGAGGGCTCTGTCTCATGGGTTTCCGCAGGCATACTGATTGTATCTGAAATATGAGCAGGGGATGTGGGAACCACAATCTCAGTGACAGATTGACCATCTGCACCCCCAGACTTTGCCTCTTCATCATCACCATCATCACCAGAGGCTACCAATACTTTGATATCAGGTAGTAGGAGTTGCACAATGTCACTGTCAGGACCGCCTAGGTTAACAAACAATAAACACAGTAAACAGAGAAATAGAGAATAAAACTGAACAAAAGATTTTCTTATATGAAAGGTATGTTAAACTATAATAGATGCTAAAGTAACATAAATGTTATTGCCAGTTAGACCTAAATCTATCTTATATGCAGTAATAATAATAACCAAATGTGTGTTTGACGTGCAGGTGATCTTGCAGCCTGCAATCCAGATGTCCATGTATGTAAAGAAGAGAAAGGAAAGAAGGCTGATAAGTATCATGATGTAAATGAAACAAGAAACAGAACAATCCCCTTGACATATGCAGATTAAAAATGTTATCATAAAAATGTTCCCTGTTGAACCCCACCCCCCCATAACACCATCTCCTGTCTCTATTACTGCTCTCGATATATCAGACATATAAAATATATATAAAATATATGCATATAAAAATACAAGAATGACACTTGTATTTTGCATACCTGTAAGCTGTTGAAGACTGGAGAGGGGGGTCAGGGGGTGAGCAGGGCACTTAATGATCTAAAAAGGGCAATTTTTTATAACTATTTACTACCACAACATAGGCTCACTTGGAGGACATTTTAAGCTTAGCCAATTCCCTTTTGGTACTTGAATTAATATTTTCTGGTTGGTCTTACCTATCCCATAGTTGATAATTGTATATTAGCCCTAGTGAGAATAGCTGCGATCATACCATAGATAATATGAGGGGGACCCATGTAAGAGATGCAGCATTTAGGAACTGTCTCTATCCATGAGATGCAATCCTGGAGTACATTTTCTATTACCCATCCATAGATCCAAGTTGCACTTGAATATGGACAGATGAGCTTTGTTTTATTGTTGTAGATTGTTCTGAAACAGTGGTAGCCTGTGTGATAAATATCCATCTCACCACAACATTCAGTTTAGATACATGGACTAAGTATTTCTGATGCCATTTGACTTGTTGATGTTCAGTAGGTCCATCTGTATTAGGTCGGAGGATGTCTTGTATGCCAGACACGTCACCTCTAAGCACTCTGTAGGATACTGAGTATAGTAATAAATCTTTGAGGTGGTCCATGCAAGACCTTTTGTTTAGGACTTGTATCCTTTTAGTAAAATATATCTGAAGGTATTCCAGTTGTTGCATAGGGCTAGACAGATGCATGCCAAAGTGGGCATTATACAAAATGGATTGACCTAATGAGAACAAGTCTCAGCACCGAACCCTGGGGGACTCCATTGGTGAATGGTCTCTTCCCCTATCTTGATCTCCTGCATCCTGTGAGCATGTTGACAATCCAGCTAGTGATGCAAGTGTTTGCTCCTACATTACTAATTTTTTGTAATACACCTTAGTAGGGGATGGTGTCAAAAGGCTTGGCCAGAACAAGGTAATGTGGTGTGAACTGTTTTACCTTCATCCATTGCTTTGGTAACAAGAGTAAACCTTAAAATTTGCCCATGATTATGAGCCTTTCACACTTTCCTCTACGCTGTTTTCAAACACATTTTAGGGCCATGCATAATGTGTGCATTCTTTGATTCACCTTCCTGATTGCATTAAATTATATTTCTTGCATAATACAGCACCAGTTTTTAGAATGTGTTTAAAATTTGTAGTTTTGAACAGTCTTCTAGTAAGCAATGAAACAAAATGTATGAACCAATAATGACAAAACTACTGATTTCAGAAAATTTCAACCATAAAAGGCCAATCAAACTTCTGTCATTACAATCCACCAATATTAGTAAATATGCAAAATCCCTGCAGAAGTAAGTCATCTAAATAATTCCACATTAAAGGGATCTCTAACTAATGAAGAGGTTGCTGCCAGGAAATAACTTTATATTTCATTGTTTCATCTGCAAATAAAGTGGCTGTTGCTCTTGAAGAATAAATTGCCTATTTTACATAAAAAAATGATAAGCTAGTAATGTAGCAATAGGGAATGGATGGCAAATGGATAACAGATTCATTGTTACTAGGTAACTCCTCCAAAGGAGGACATTCACAGGACTGCAGCATCCACTCCCTTTAAAGTACAACACATTAGAGTATCAGCGATCCATCTGCATATTAAATTTATAAAATGTATTTCATACTAAGGAAATTTGACTATTGACTCAGTTTTAAAGAAAAAAAAAGTATATTTAATCCAACATTGCATCCAAGATTTTTAGTATACAAAAAAATTGCTTCAAAAGAACATTAGGAATTTATATAGGTCAATATTTTGCAATTTGAAGGAAGAGGAAATACTGTTATTACACTTTTTCCAATAGTAAGGCGTATAGCGTTATGAAACCCAACCAAGTTGGGGGTGTGGTGATAATGGAAACTACTGATTATGAAGCTCATATATAAACATTTTAGGTGATGAAGAAAAATATACTATTTTAAATGTCCAAGAATAAGATTAATATATCTCATGCTAAGATAGATTTCATATTGAGTGATCATTTTATACAAAGTGTGATTAATAAACAATTGTTTGAATATTTGATGGTGGATAATCCTCATATTCCAGTATTTTTTTGGAATACTGAAGAGCCACACATTAATTAAGAATTCACCAATCAGGCTGATTGTGGGGGCCAGAGTTCCAAAACACAACCTTTGGCTATTTTTATTGATCAAACGTTAAAATCATTTATGAACAACATCAGTTAAATTTGTATGGATTCATGGGATTTTCTTAAGAGCATCAATGCTGAATTTTAGGAGGATAATTTAATTGTTGTTACAACTGATGTTCTGGACCTATTTTCAAGTATTCCCTGTATTGGAGCTGGAAAGGTTTAGAGATTTTTTCTTGAAAAAAAAACATGTTGACTAAGTTTGATATTTTACTGATCAGTGGATCTATATTATGCGATCGAAGAATCTCTTCTTCGAACACATAATAATTGACACATATACAGCGAATGTTGTAAACCGAGAATGGCCACATCCTCGATTTTTTTCTGCAGGAAAAAATTCACGTGGCTATAAAATAAAAAACAAACTTTAAAACCCTAATTAAGTGGGGGATGAAGCCCTCCCACACCCCCTAATGTTGGGGCTGTGCCCTCACACCCCCCGTAACTAAATATACCAACTCTGAGATCAGTCTACATTGAAGAAAAAGACAATTCCCGATAACGGCCAACTGGATTTTTTCCCAAGGAAAAAATCTGAGGACATGTCCATTCATAGTTTACAGTGTTTACTGTATATGTGTCAATTATTATGTGTTCAAAGAAGAGATTCTTCAATCACATAATATAGACCCCTGATCAGTGAGGTTATGGAAATTATTTTGGACAACTATATGTTATCCAATGGTTACTTTTGTAAGACAAAGTGCGGAGCAGTAATGGGAGCCTCTTGTTCTCCAATTTATGCAGATCTGCTATTACATTATTGGGAAAAGGATTTTATTATCACTTCTAAATTTGTGACTGATTGGTATTTTTCTACTCAATTTTTGGATGATATACATATTTTATGGAAGGCCACAGGGTAAAATTTAAATAGTTTCCTTGAATACATTAATGGTAATACTATATTTTTAAAATTCAGTCACCAACACTTCACTGAGTGTTTCAATTATTTGGATATTTATTTATACAAAGTTAGATTCCAAACTAAGTTTTTTCAGAAGGACACCTTTTGGAATTCCTGCCTTCATTACTTAAATGAATATCCCTTTTATCAAAACAGAAGTATTATTAGGGGACAATTAATTAGATATCCCACATGATTTCTGACTAACAAGAATTTTAAACAAGGTTGAATATATCAGATAACCTTTTGTAGAAAGGGGTTACCCTTTAAATTTAATAGATAGAACAGAGCAAGAAGTACTTAAAGGACAGGATATGAGTTTTGATCCTATTTTAGGGAAAAAATGAAGTGGTGACTATTAGTAGAGCCACTTCCGAGAGGGTAAAAATCAGTGCTTTTCTGTATACATGTAATTCTAAATCAAACATATAGAAAGAATTATTAATAAGGATTGGGAGGTTCTGACAACTTTTCCAGGTATTAAGGACAGCTTAATTTAGATATCGATTTTCTATTTTAAATTGATATCCTTCACTGTATCTGTGGTGTTTTGTTTGCAGTTTTTGTTTGGAAATTCTTAGTTTGTGCACTGTGGACTGGAGTTGGTTTTGTGTGTATTTAGCAGTATTGAGCTTTCCAGATCCAAAGAGTTTCCTACTATGATACAAGTGCATTAGCTGCACAATTACCTTTGTATAGTGCAGAGTCAGCCCTTTGACCACTATGAGTATATAGATGAGGTGTTAAATTATTAGCATTCCTGAATGCCACAACCTGCACTAATTGCAGGGAAGGTAAACATGATAAAAGGAGCTATGCAATTTCATACACACACCCCAGCATAGCAAGCGCAAGCACTGAGAAGTGTTACCTGATAATGGCTTGCAGGTGACTATAATTATCCTGACTGCAGAAGAAATCAGTATTTCACAGTAGCCACTGTTTGTTGTCCACTTATTAAGGGTTTGTCAGGGAGAACAGACTTACCAAAAAAGTCTGACAGTGCATTGACTGAGTTAGGAGAGCAACATTTCAAACATTCAAATCCAGCTTAATGACCACAATCACTGTTTCTTATTAAGAAATGTTCTGCACATTCGAGGGAGTACACTACAGATATCATATGCAATAAAATTGATATAGCATTGATCTTAGGAAAGCATAGCTAAGGGGATGAGACCCTGTAAAGAATGAGAGGAATACACTTGTGGTGTTTGCACTCTTTGTTTAGTACTGTGTGAGTACATGGGTATCCTAACTGTTTCCAGTATCCCAATCATCCAGATGTTTACTGGAAAATGAGAAACGTCACCTTTCCTAACTTGTTTCTGTTGCGCTTTCAATGTGACCTGATACACTGTCACGTTTTTAGTACATTTAACCACTGTTCTCCTTGTTAATATATGTCTTTTTCTGTAGGAAATATGGGAAATAATCTTAAATGATTGTTCTTAATAACCTGATTTGATAGTTCAAATTTGAACAGGTTCCTCTTGCAAGATAAAGCTGATTAAACATCAGAATGTACATTTAATGCGCTTGTTTCAATTTGTTTTCTTCTTGATGGTTTGAGCACCTTTTAGCATTGTACTCCACTGACTGTCAATGGTCAGTAGAAGAGAATAGCAGTTAACCCCCCCCAAGGTAAAAACTAATAAATTTAATTCAGAATACCAGCAATAGCAGAAGAGTGATTAGCATTGGTGTGGTTTCCTCAGCACTCTGGACAGTACTGATTGAACAAATTCAAGTCACAAACTTATCTCTGAGGCATAATATGTAAATGTACTGAACTTAGAGAAAAAGTACATGTGATGCAGGGTTTGGAACCTGTTCACAGATGATTTTATTGAAAGAGGTCATAAAAATCTTTATACTCATTTTGGTGTATGAATGTGTTGAGGTGGGAAACTCAAGTAAGGTCAGTACTGATTAAATGTGACCGACATATATATAATTTGAAATTATGTCAAATAGCTGTGTATGGTGTGTGAAAAAAATGAAAGCATTTCTGCTGTTACCTTCTCCTTTGCCATTCCCATGGCATTCCCTAAAGTCATGATTTTGTGAGACATAATTAATAGTAATGATGAGGCAAGGAGACTTGATAAGGCTGAATGTGTCAGTTTAATACAGTAGTAGCTCTGCTCATTGCTAGCTATACACTGTGATTCATTTCAAGTTCCTTCAAATTGTTATCCAAAACATTTTTTTGTGAATACTTTTTCTAAATATTGCCTTCTGCATTTGACACCACTTGGCAGTGTGAAATGAGTTTTCACAGCTTAAGGAAAAGGTGAACATTTTAATTTCTCTTGTTTTCAGTAGCACAGATAAGTCTGACACTGACTTGAATACAGTACACAACCTTTAGCAACCTGGATAGTAATGACTGCAGAGAATGTCTCTGAGAGATGTCCAACTCTGTGGCACAATATGAAAATTAAGTGAATTGAGAGAAATAAGAGACATGATGTATTGCTCAAATTCTGTTTAGAGATCACATTTCAATTATTCTCATTATGCAATTTTTTAAATTTATTTATTTTTAATCTGCATTTCTGCACTGTTTGACAGTGTGTAAGCACAATTCACTTCATATGGAAAAAAAGTGAAAAATTTGGTTTGGGCTACCTTATGTAGTTCAAACATACCCAGCAATGATGCAGTTTGTCTGAACTATAGACTGTACTGTGTGACTAAATTCACATCTCAGATAATTATCCCAGTGCCACAATGTGTAATGGAAATGAACTGAGACAAATAAGAGAGGTTATGTAAGGTCTGAATACATTTAATTATTAATTTTACAGAGGGTGGTGTGAATACCAATTTACACACATTTTTGTATTACTGTCTTGTGTAAAACTCTACAATTCTAGGAACTGCTAAAAGCATGTGAGTTCTTGTGGGTTCACTTTCACATCATTTGCCATTAACTACAAGTGTGATAATGTGTTCCACAAATTACATTTATAATCCTGCAAGGAGATGTGGGAAGGATGAATCTGTCACTTGGGACCTGATAAAATCCATGACTGTATTCTACATGAACTCAGGCATGAGCTCTCAGCTCCATTAGACACCCTATTCAACCAAAGCCTGAGCACCGGCTTCATCCCAGCTGAATGGAGGACAGCCACTGTCATCCCTCTACACAAAGGTGGAGCATCCACTGACCCAGGCAATTATAGGCCCATCAGTCTTACTAGCTAGATCTGCAAAGATATGGAACACATTATTATGGACCTTATAAACAAGGACATTGTAACCTCCAAACACTTGACCCCACACAGTTTGATTTTGTCAATGGGAGATCATGCCTATTAAACTTGGTCAACTTCTTTGAAACAGTCACCAAAGCCATGGACGAAGGGAAGATGGTGCACACTGCCTACCTTGACCTAGCCAAAGCCTTTGACACTATTCCCTACTCTGGCATAATAGATAAACTCAACTCATATGTTATCAGATGGGTAGCTAACTGGCTCATTGCTAGAACCCACTCAGTCAAAGTAGGGGAAGTCACCTCTAGTAGTAGACCCGTAACGAGTGGTGTACCCAAAGGATCAGTCCTGGGGCCTCTACTGTTTGGGATATTCTTTTTTGATGTGCAAGCCAAAACCAGTGATCTGTGGCTGACCAAGTTTGCAGATGACTGCAAGCTGGGTGCTGTCTTAAATTCCCCTAGTGATGTGAACATCTTCCAAGAGGGCCTTACCCAAACTAATGACTGATGCCAGAAGCATGGCCTCAAATTGAATGCCAAGAAATGCATTGTTATCCCCTTTGGGGAAAAATCTTATCCCCACTAATTATCACATTAATAACAATGGGCTAAGCATGCAATCAGTCGTGAGGGACTTGGGCACCCAGGTTGATAGTAATCTGACTTTTGATCATCATATTGCCTCCATTGTACAGAAATTTTTTACATGGCCCACCTCATATATAAGGGTATTTCATCCAAGAACCAGGAGGTCATAACATCCATGTACTCCTCCCTTATCAGACCCATTATCAAGTACAATGCCCCCTTTGGCATGTACCTTGCCAAGTACATGCAGCATTTGGAGAGGCCACAGAGTTTTCTGACCAGAAAAATCCAGGGTCTCAAACACATATCCTATACAGATAAGCTAAAAGCCCTGTCCCACTTCTCAGTCTCATACAGACTGCTCAGAGGTGACTTGTGTGTGGTATAAAAGGCCATTTCAGACCCAACCTTGATAGAGATGCTGCATATCTGTACGAAAAACTCCACTCACGCAACCTACGTGCAAGGCCTTAACCTGGTTTGTGACATTAATATAACTTGTTGGTGGGATAGATTTGTGTCCCAAAGACTCCACCATCTGTGGAATAGACTCTCGCTCCATGTCAAGCAGAGTACCTCTCTGGCCCTCTTTAAGAGGAACCTGGACAACTGGATAGGAAACAGAAAATATACCCCTGGGATCCAACCTGTGTCCCTGCTGGACAGGGGAAACATGTGCTGATGTTGAGAGAACATGGGCAAAATTCTTGGCTAGGCTTATAAGGGACTCCTGGCCAGTAGCCTAGTATCATCCTAGGAAACTATGAACCTATGAATAAACTTCTTGCTCTGGTCATTGCTTCATATAGTCATTAATTGAATTCATTTGAATATCTGCTCTGTTTTCTCTCATATATTTATTTCTAATGCCTTTTGCATTTGCTCACCTCTTGGCAGCTCATAGACATGGTACACTGGCTAGGGGGAAAAGTGAAAATTTTAGTTTAGGCTGCCTGATGTAGTGCAAACAAGCACTTTGAGGAAAATGCACCTGCCCATTGACTTTCGCTGTGACAGAAGGTATAAATGCAGTGTGCTTAAAGATACAAAATAGCTGATACGGGGAAAGAATACAGTGAAATGATAATTTTAAAGAGGGGAGGGATCTAAATACACATTTTCAAACATTTTGTGATATCATTGTGTTGCTGTCTGAAAATCATCTATTCCCAGTCTTGCTAATAATATGTGAGGTTTTGTACGTATCCTTTAACATTATTTGGCAGGATATGCAGTCCTGATAATGTGTGACAGAAATTAAAGTTCAAATGAGTCAAGGAGATGTGAGAAGGATGAATATGTCATTGTAATGCACTTCTTTCTCTGTTCAATACTCTATGCTTGAATTAAAATTTCCTTTCACCTTTTTTCTCAGTGAATTTTTTATGTTTTATTTAATTTTTCTTTAATGCCTTTTGCATTTGCACTGCGCAGCAGCACACAAACATGGTTCACTGCCTAAGTGAAAAAGTGAAAATTTGATTCTAGGCTGCCTCATGTGGTGCAAGCAAGCCTGGTGGCATTGTGCAGCCATCAGCACTATGGATAGTACATATTAAAGAAAATGGACTTCTCATGTAACTTTTTTGTAGCTCAAGGTGTAAGTGCAGTGACTTTACATAAAAAAACAGAGGTGATTAATGGTTTGTATCTAGTGATAAGATAATTTAACAAAGGGTATCAGTATTCCATTTCTCACAACATTTTGATTAGGACTGCAAAACAAAACAGAAATGATAATCGTTAACATGTATCATTAATGCTTGACATTTAATCTCAAGGTAATTTGTGTACAAGTTCTTCAACATGGCAGTGATGATATTTAGTTTAAATTTCACTTGCATATGCATGATGGGCACAATAATTGTGTTATAATCATCACGTGTTTAGGACAGTTATATCTCATAAAGCATGTATGCAACATAACTCAACCTGTGTTACTCTGCTCATGCAACTGCAACCACCTAAAATATATTTACAAAGAGAAATATTCTCTTTTACTTAGGAATGCTTTCCCAGGACTAATCAAAATCACACACGTATGCAGGCCTCTTTTATATGTATCTCCATTCTTTCTGAAATGAGTATATCTCTAGTTATGATGTAAGCTTCAATTTTTGCATGTTTTATTACATGAGTTAAATTCCCAGCTAGTCCAACAAAATTTTAAAATTGTGTAAGCCCCAACATTATAAAATTCAACAATTCATCCTCATCACACTCCGCACTAAAAAGATTAAAAGCCATGCCATGAAAAATGTCACTGGTGAACATTGGAACCTGTGTCAACAGGTTGAGCATCACACATGGCAAAGCTCAATGCCATGTTTCACACCTTTATTGATATTTGATGTAAGTAGTGCCGATGTGTCTGCAAGAAATCCATATGCTTTCAATTGTGCAAATGCCATTTGAATTGGGCACCAATTCAGACTTAGCTTGTTAGCCTGACTTTGCAGAAATAGCTGGTGATGGAGAGAATAGTGCTAATTTTAGAACACAGCAGTGGGGTTTTGCAGAGGCCAGCATATTTGTGGCACTGTTAATGAAGCACTACAGCCATAGGCTACTGCAGTGGGATTATACTGGATCTCAGTATAAGCTAATGGCTTAGAATAGTTTAGCCAAATCTGTCTCCAGTATAGCTGGCATTCTACGCAATGGGGAACATTCTACGCAGTGGGGAACAACGTCATCACCACTATGGTAACCTTAACTCATTAACATTTATGTGGTGTAGAATATGCCACACCTCTAGCAGCCTACATACATCTTGCATTCCAGAGCATTTTCTGAAAAATAAACTTAAAAAACAAAAGATAAACAAATTTAAATATTTTGTGAACAATAAAAGTTATTCAGAATGTACAAATAGCAATGTAATCAGTACGATTTTTTTCTTTACAGAGATAGCAAGTCAGTGAATTCATAGTCTTTCCTTAAATAATTTATTATAATGTTCAGAAACACAAAATTATATTTTTGCTATACTTTCACAAAACACATGGTTATATCTTGGAAACTGTTGAACCTAGACATATATTGTTAATATATTTTTTTATTAACCAGACAAGTTTTCGCATGGCATGAAGAAAGTCCTCTGTGATTGTGATTACATGTTTTTTGGAATGTTTGCAGAAATATGAAAGCATAGACTTAACTGTATAATTAATTAGCAACATAAATAACACTGAATATCTCTCAAGATGTGCAACTTATAATGTAAATAGCAAAGATACTTTTATTCAACATCATCTAAGGTTTCACGTGATGTCACGCAACAGTTCGCAAGTTACTTGTTTTTTTGAAGTATTAAGTGCATATGGAAATATTGTTTATTTTCATAATCACTACCAACTATCTAGAAATATCATGCATATGGCATGATATAAATGGACATTGACAATGAGTTTTCCTGTGTCCCACAATACTGTATCACACCATATCCCTCAATAACATGTAGGGCTTGGCAGTGTGAAAATATGAACATAAGTGTGAAATATTTGACAAACAGTGATTAATTTCTCTATTGTAGGACATCCTAGACTAACAATCATTGTGTCATTTTATTACTAATTCTTTACAGTTTCTAACACTGCCTCTATTATTAGCTGGTAAGTCTCTTAGTTAAAGAAGCCAGACCCAAAAAAGGACTGGATGCCATAAGGAGCTAGTGTGTGAATTGGAAGTATAGAAACAAGGTTCTGTAGGCTTGAATGAGTTACAAAGCCTGAGCAGGACCTCCTAAGCCAATAGGAGATTGAATTTAGAATTGTGACCACCCCCAATTGTGTAAGCAAACTGACCCATAACCTGCCTCTCAGATGACATTAATTTTCTAGCTAGCCAATGGAGTTACTCATTATGTTTTCACATATATTTGTTTTCATTTTGCACTGTTCAGCTGCAGATGAAATAGCTCCAAACCATGAGGTGCATTAGGATTACCTTGCCTCAGAGAGCCATGAAGTAAGTATGAAATGGGTCCAAATTCAAGCCAGAAAATCATTTTCAGTCCCTCAGTCACTAACATCTTGAGCAGGCATTCCTCAGCCTTGATATGAAGCATGCATACCTTCCTCAATAACTCTTGCTGCTTGCATTAGGCAATGAAAACACCAGTTTAACTGTGTGTGGGTTCAGTATCCAGAAGCAGCAATTAATTTTTATTACAGCATACTATTTCTAAAATATTAACAGAAATATATGTCAGGAACAATTCAAATATGGTAATTGCAATTATTACATTTGTATGCATATATCCTATCCATCATAGAGAAATGAAGGCTGCTCTTTCTTATATCACAGCAATGAAGTTTCTCTATTTTATGACACATTCATAGCTTAACATCATACATGGATGTGGAAATGATGTATAATACAAATTATCATAATTGTCAATATATTTCCTGAAAAAATTGTATTGAATAAATAAATTAATAGGACATAATATGGATTTAATTATCTTTTTTTGTCTCCCTCCACCCTATCTCTCTATTTTGTTGTTCTTTTTTATAATTTATTAACATTCTTCTGTTTGCATACCTTGCTGCTTAAAACAAAATGACCAACAGCACAGAGAGGTAGTTCGAACAATGCAGCTCACCCAGTCATACCTCCACAGATGGCAGCTTAGTCATACTTTGGGTTCACAACCTGTCACTGCTGCCTCCACAACTCCTGCTGTACCTGCTCCACCTGTGTCAGATAGCTCTGCCCCAGCTGCTGGTGCAGTAGTACCTTCCAGGAGCAGTACCAGTGGAGGTTGCAATTTTGTCACCCAGCAGAAGCTGACAGGGCTGGTGAAGGATATCATACAAGGGATCCTTGGTGTATGTATCAGCAGGGTTGAAAAAGTCATGCGTCTGATTGCTAAAATGATGCCATGTATGGCACTGATGTAGGCAGCTGATACAAGAGACAGTGATAATAGCTGAGGTCTAGATTCTTAATGTTCTCAAGATGGATGTGGATGCAACTCTGATGTCCCCTACCTATTTGTAATGAAGGTGTCCCCCAGCCTTTTGTCTACATCACTATCCTTGTCTTTCTTTTATGTCCTGTATTTATTTTATTTATTTATTTATTTATTTTATTTTACATTTGGTCACCAGGATGGTCCGACTGGAAACAGGTCAATTTTCACTGGAGGCCCATAGAGAAAGCTCCACAGTAAGTAAAATTTTACACAGTATGTTAAAATACAGTATACAGAGAATTTTCAAATAATATGTTAAAATACAGTATAAGCAGAAGACATAACAAGACCTATATATACAGGAACAAATTGTTACACATGGTTAATAACAGAATAAGTATACAAATTCAATCAGTATTAAGAGAAGACGTAGACTGTAATATATATTACAGTAGGTATATTAGAAAGTGAGGTATATAAGTGGAATAATTTGAGGACTTATGTAATACATGGGCATAGCCACTTATTCTCTAAGTGTGTTCTAAGTAAGTTTTTAAAGTAAGAAGATGTAGGGGCAGAAATCAGAGCAGGAGGGAGATTATTCGAGGTTCTAGCTATGGAGTGGGAGAACAGTGCTTTTCCTGCAGTATTGTTAGCCCTAGAGATACAGATTAGGGGGTTTGTCGGACGATCGGAGAGGACAATTTGTATTATAGTGGGTGAGAAGTTGGCCCACTGCAGGGTATTTTACTGGATATGTTAGCACATTGTAGGCAATGACTAATTGGTGATAGGTTAGTAGCTGGGGATGTTCCAGCCATTGCAGTTCCCTTAGAGCCTGGCAATGGTGGGTTCTAAAGGTGGAGTTGTTTGCAAACTTGGTGATTTTATTATAACATAATTTGAGTCTGGCAAGGTCAAGTTTTCTAAGCTGGGTTAGAATTGAAGCAGCATACATTAGGGTAGACAAGAGGTGAAGTTGGGCTAGGGTAATCCGTGCTTGTTTTGAGAGGGATTTCCTGTGCCTATATAGTGTTCCCATTTTTTTATGGACTTTTTTGATAGTTTGTGAAATTTGGACATCAAAGTGTAGATTTTTAGCAATTTCAATGCCTAAGAGATTGGTATGGTGAGAGGGAGAGATAATAGTGCCATTTTTGGAGGAAAACTCCCAAACCAAAACCTCTGCAAGGACGGCAGGTGCTCAGGCTCAAAAAGCAAAATGTAAAAGGACAAATAGCCAGGACTCTCCTGGAGTATTTAGCAATTTGTTCATGCACAGCCTTCTATGTTGGCCAAACCTCCAGACCCTTAAAATTGTGCATTTCAGAACATCTTAGCAGTATTAGAAATAAATATTCAGCTAATGCTTTATATAAGCATACCATTATACATAAGACAGCTATCTTTAGATTTATTGTCATTGATAGAATTTTGGGACAGAGATCAATGAAAACTGGTTGGCATAAACTGTTAAATAAAAAATAAAAATCTTGGATTGTGAAGCTGGGAGGATTGTGTTCACATGGTCTTAATGAACATTTGTAATAATTGTTTCATTGGATTTAATTATTCTATTTTTTTTATATAATGTGATGCATTTACTGACTGTATTTACATTGAAAAAGGCCATCGGGCTGAAACCGGTCTGTTTCTTGTGTTTTTACACATTAATAGATGTATGCTCCAGTAGAGTGCCGGTTCCTTTTATGGATAGTACGCTTTGCCATTGAACAGAATGTTGCCAATTTGACAGATAGCTTTTAAACAAGGCTATAGTGGAAGGGGCAAAGGATAGGGATGTCAGGGTGTCTAGCAGTAAGGAATGTGAAACCATGTCAAATGCTTTGGAGATGTCTAGAAATATTGCAGATACAAAGTTATTATTTCTATGTTGGTTGATCTGATTGGTGAAAGAGAGCAGAGTTGTAGTTGTGATATGGTGTTGTCGAAAGCCATGCTATGTGGGGAAAAGGAGATGGTATAAGTTTAGGAATTGTGTTACCTGAGAATGTATACATTTCTCTAGTATTTTAGATAAGGGGATAGAATGGCAATGGGGCAATAATTTGAGTATTTGAAAGAGTTTCCACCTTTATGTAGTGGAATAATGTATGATACCTTCCACAGCTGTTGGACATATGCTTCTTTTATGGAGTGATTGATAAGAATACAAATAGGGTAGGATAAGGATTCAGCAGCTATTTTTAGGAAGTTGGCTGGTAGATTGTCAGTGGCAATGGTGGCAGGTTTCAGTTTTAGGAGGTGCTTTTCAATTGTTGAGGTGGGAAAGGGTGAGAGTGTAAAGGATGGGATGTTGTCAGAGCATTTGATTGGGTTATATGTAGGGCTGTTTTTGAATAGTTGGGAGGATAGTGTTAAGATGGATTCTGTGAAGTGGTGATTGAATTGGGAGGAGATGTCTTTGTTATCTGTCATTTGTGGAGTTAGGAGTGGGAGTGTTATTTTTGCCTGGTCTTATGAGAGAGTTAAAGGATTGCCAAAACTTTTGGGGATCTTTTGAATGTTTGTTTTGGATACTGAGGAAGTAATTTTGTGTATCAAGTTTAGTTTATCTCTTGGCCAGATTTCTTAGTTGTAGGTAACTTTGTTTGGCTAGGCTAGTATTGTATTTCTTCCAAATTCTCTAAGCCTTATCCCTTGACTTTAGAAGGGCTCTAGTTTCCCTAGTTAGCCATGGTGCATAGTTTGACTTGGCTCTTATTTTCCTAATTGGTGCGAGTCTATCAAGGATATTGATGAGAATATTGCTGAAGTAGTCAAAGGCTTGGTCTAGATTTAGGGTTTGTAGTGGTTTCCAGTTATTGTGTTTTAGAATGCTGTTTAGTTCTTGTATATTTAATTTACGATCATCTCTGACTTGTCTAAAAACAATGGGTTTGGTTATGTTGGTACGTTTCCACAGGTGGAAGGTGGGGAGATAGTCACTAAGACCATCAGGAAGGCATTCTGTCTGATAGTTTTGTTTGGGGCAGTTAGCAAGTGTCCAATCTAGAATAGACTGTTTGTGTTTTTTTTTGTCGATTCTAGTGGGTTCTTGGATAAGTTGGGTAAAACACTGTAAAGATTAATATGGTTAATGGGGTTGTTAGAGGTACAGGATGACCAATCAGTGTTCAGATCACCTAATAAGAAGGTTTCTCGGGGGAGATTATCTGTGGCCCATTGTAACATTTCTTCAAGGATGGGAGAGTTATTACCTGGGGGAATATAACAGCAGAGAATGATGATAGTTTTGGTGTCATTATGTTTAGGTTTGAACCTAAGGTTTCAGCATTTTGAAATTTAGGTATGGGGGTTTGTAGAGGTTTGATGTTGATTGTATTTTTGTAGAGGATAGCAACTCTACCTCCTTTTTGCCCACTCTATCCAGTCTTAGGATATTACTTCCTTGTAAAAACAATAGTAGGAGACACCAACACGATATATAAGCTTCTCTGTTATAAAAATCCAAACTCGAAACAGCTTACAAATCGAAATGCACTTTAATGGAAAAAGAATAAGCGCTTTCGCGTAGTGTAAGGCTACGCTTCATCAGATATTATTTCCTTGTGGGATAATTTCTTCATTTTGGGTACTAGGCTTTATACACTTCTCTGTAATGGTTAGCATGTCAGGGGAGTAGTGAGCTATAAATGCATGTAGGTCAGAAAGTTTGTTAGAGATACTTCTGATGTTGACATCCAGAATCAATAGATCAGAGATTTGCCTAGCAGAGAGTAGAGTTTTGTGGTCTAGGGTTTGGGTGTATGTCTCCAGATATAAGTAGATTTTGAGTGATAAACAGTATGCGTTTAATTGTGTGCACTATGTCTATGTTGGATCTAAATTATGTTTTTCTAGTGTAAGATGGTGTTGTGTGAGACTTATGAATGTGTAGGATTAAGATGTTTTTAAATAATGTAGAAGAGATAGGAAACAAAATGTGTGAGTGCATATTTGTTTGAGTAAGTGTTATGTGGAATGATGTGTTTTCTAGTGATGTGTTTGTATATAATGATGTGATGTTTGTTAGGTATGTGAAGGTTAGGAAGTGAAATCCTAGGATTAATGGTATTTTATGAGGGAGTAGTGGTTGGATCTTAGTGGTTTTGGGGTTAATGTATTGGTGTGAGTGTGAATGCATGGCAAGTAGATACTTTTTAAGGTAGAAATTTGATAGGGGGTGTGTATGAGAGGTCGTTGATTGGAAGAGGGTGTGGTCAGGTGATCTGGGGTTAGAATAAATGTAGAGTTAGTGGGGGCAGGTAGGAAATGAGGCAGGGTAAGGGAGCAGAGTGAGCTGAGTGTAGTGAGGCAAATGGAGCGGGGCTACTAAGGGAGTGGAGTGAGCCGAGCATAGTGAGGCAAACGGAGCGGGACTACACCAGTCCTCGAGACTGCACAACCTATCTATAGGGCTGGTCAGGACAGAACAGTAAAAGGAAGATACCTCTGTAATTAAGCAGGAGTGGGAGGGAGTTGTGCAGGTTCAAGGTGGGGGAGGGGGTAAACACAATGTAATACAAGGTTGTGAGTCAGAAAAACTGGACTAGGCCAGCTGCTAAAAAGAAAACAGAAAAACCAAACTAAGTCAATTCCAGGTCAGTGTAGTGCAGTATCTTCCTAATAACTACAAATCTTATGCTACTAATCTAGTACAGTGTGGTGAAAAGGACCATCACTTCTACAGGGAAAAACAATTGAAGTATGGGTTGCAGGTACATAGGTAAACTTTTTCTATGAGAAAGTAGTTTTAAGCAATTGAGCTAGGAGTACAATAGGTAAAGAAAAATGGGGGGACCAGTAGTGTGCATGTGTACAGTGAAAGGAGAAAGAGTCTTCAGTTTAGAGGACAGATAAAATACAACTCTAATATACACTAGTGTAGCTGAAAGCACTTTAGTGTTCCACCAACGCAGGGTCTCCCAGTGCAGGGCAATGGGGGACAGCCTTGGTTTGATTGGAGGTTTGCCAAGATACAGGATGAAACTTTTGCTGAACTAGTGTAGCTGAAAGCCCTTTAGTGTTCCACCGATGCAGGGTCTCACAGTGCAGGGCAATGGGACAGCCTTGGGTTGATTGGAGGTTGGCCAATACACAGGATGAAACTTTTGCTGAGGGGAACTAGTGTAGCTGAAAGCACTTTAGTGTTCCACCGATGCAGAGTCTTACAGTGCAGGGCAATGAGACAGCCTTGGGTTGATTGGAGGTTGGCCAATACACAGGATAAAACTTTTGCTGAGGGGAACTAGTGTAGCTGAAAGCACTCTAGTGTTCCACTGATGCAGGGTCTCACAGTGCAGAGCAACAAGACAGCCTTGGATTGATTGGAGGTTGGCCAAGACACAGGATAAAATTTTTCTGAGGGGAACTAGTGTAGCTGAAAGCACTTTAGTGTTCCACTGATGCAGGGGCTCACAGTGCAGAGCAACGAGACAGCCTTGGGTTGAATTGAGGTTGGACAAGACACAGGATGAAACTTTTGCTGAAGGGAACTAGTGTAGCTGAAAGCACTTTAGTGTTCCACCGATGCAGAGTCTTACAGTGCAGGGCAATGAGACAGCCTTGGGTTGATTGGAGGTTGGCCAATACACAGGATAAAACTTTTGCTGAGGGGAACTAGTGTAGCTGAAAGCACTTTAGTGTTCCACCAATGCAGAGTCTCACAGTGCAAGGCAACAAGCCAGCCTTGGGTTGATTGAAGGTTGGCCAATACACAGGATAAAATTTTGCTGAGGGGGACTAGTGTATCTGAAAGCACTTTAGTGTTCCACTGATGCAGGGTCTCACAGTGCAGAGCAACGAGACAGCCTTGGGTTGAATGAAGGTTGGCCAAGACACAGGATGAAACTTTTGCTGAAGGGAAATAGTGTAGCTGAAAGCACTTTAGTGTTCCACCAATGCAGAGTCTCACAGTGCAAGGCAAGGAGCCAGCCTTGGGTTGATTGGAGGTTGGCCAAGACATAGGATGACATTTTTGCTGAGGGGAATGCGTGCACATTAATGGGGATTTGTATGAAGCAAGGCTGAATAGCTAATTCAAAAGATGGTGCCTTTCTGTATGTTTGTGCATGCTGTCTAACCTATCCTACCTATCCGACCCTGTCATTCTTATGCACCTTCCTCAATACCCCCCCCGAAAAAATGGGCACCTGCCCCACAAAAAAATTACACCCCAAAAATAGCGCTCCAACTCACCTGTGTGTGTCATCTTAACAAACTTGATTTGGTCCAATTGACCATACAAAATTATTCTGTTGTTGTCACCCATAACCGATGTGGTGGCACTCTAAAGTCATGAAATTATGTGTACAGTTGTACATTCATGTTGTGAAAAAGTGAATATCTATGTTGTTTTCCTACCATCCTCCTGCAAATTACTATATTTTTTGCATGTGTCCCTGTCCCTCTTTCTGCTTGCCAACCCCATTTTCACCCCAATTGTATCCACCCTTTTTCACATGTTTAATCTGCTCAAAAAATAGATTCACACACAGCACACATAGCCAGGAAGGCCACATGGAAAAAGCTTCACTTTATGACATTGGCATTTGCTCAGAGGATGGCATAATGTTGCATTTAGCACAGCAATGTTGAGTGACAGTGAATGCTGTTTAACTTCATATTGCAGAAGCTGATTATTTCAGTTTAATCTGCAGTGGTTTGGTTACTTTAGCACAAATGTGCTTAATCCACTGTTCTATGGGAATACAGAGTAAAGACAGACTAAAGACAGTACTGTGAAACAGTTACTGTAACAGTTCTTAGGCTGCTGAATATAGTAAAGTAGGAGTTCCTATGTGGCATGTTGAAATAATTACCCTGTTTGAAGACTTAGTTTTTGCATAGTGTCATGGTTTTAATCACAGCTGAAGGTTAATATATTATTCCCAAAAGCTGTATTTCTCTCCTTATATTTATTATCATTACCATTATTATTAAACTGTAAAATTTGTATTTATTTCCTTATACAACATTTCATTAAAAAGCAATTTGAATAATGCAGCAAGACATCATTTTCAAAAAAATTGCAGGCCGAAAAGAGAGACTTATTAAACCAGCTTTATTCTGCTTATGCCTTTATATTTGTTACATTCCCTTACCCCTTAATTCTCCATATAGCAATCACTTCATTGTACAGAACACAAGAGATTAATGATGATTTAATAAGTAAGAGTAACATGGCATACGGATGTTCCTACATGTCACATAAACTATATTGTTGCTATTCCTCTCTGCATCTCTCTGTAACCACTTCTGCTTCAGGAAGTTGTCATTGTACTTCAATTTATTTATTTTAATGCAGCAAAGTAGTAATTCTTTTGTAGTTTGATGGAATAATGTCCATGTGTATGGACAGATTTTTGACTAATTTCAAGGGTTCTAATCCAGCCATTAGCTAAGTGCTTCTAACCACTTTTAGCACACTATTTTATGTGTACCTGTAGGCAATCCATTGTTATCAGCCACTATTTTTCTTCTTCGGTTATAAGCTACATTGTCTGTGCCTCCAGCTCACCCCATCAATGTATTTTCTCTCTGCTGTATTATTATTCTTACAAATCTGCATTTGTGCAATGGTTGGCATCGGACAACCAAAGCAACTAAGGCTAAATGGATGTATACAGCTTATGGCAATATCTTGAGTTTTTTTTTTCTTTTGCCTTTGGTCACATTACTCTGGTGCACTCTGCACCACTGTGGCTAGCTATGTTTGGTCAGTTTAATGTGCTTATGCTGAAGAGTTGGATATATAGATTATAATGGTCAATAGGATAATGAAGATGAATATATACATTCTTGTTTACTGAAATCTACCGTCAAATGTGAACTATCAGAAGTATGACTCCCTATGTGGTGTGTTTAGAACTACTCAGGTATAAATGTTTTTCTTACAATGATCTAAAGATTCAAATCCAGATGATTTAAAAAATGTTTTAGAATGTTTTATATGATTCCTGTGACTGTAAATGTTGGCTACACCTTTCCTTAACACATCATTATCCTGCTGCCATAATAATATTCCTGCTCCTTATTTTGAAGTCTGCCTTTACACATCTTGCATGAATAATTATACCGATAAATCAAAAAATAGTGCAACACAGATATGTGCAAAAATTATACATGCTCTGTTGCATTATTATTTATTTATTTATTGCCATTTGGTAACCGGGAAAGTCCGACTGGGTCAGGGACCCATTTTCAGTGGAGACCCAGGTAGAAAATCTCCAGTACAGTCATTAACAGATAATACAGTATAACGATACAATACATCAGATAATCAAAAGATGCAACCAGATAGTTTAGAGCATAAAATATTTCAATGCATCAGTTTAAAGGGTATAGATCTTACAAGTATATATTACACAAAGAAATAATAAAAAAATGTCTGGTAGTGATTTGTGGGGATATGGATTAATATTTTATAAGAATAATATTAGAAGAAATGGATAGGTTTGAGTGAAGTGCAATAGATAGGAGGCAGGGTATATATGTGTTAGAAAAATATGTACTAATGTATATGTTTAGTGCTTATTAGGAGCTAAAATGGTTAACACATTTCATTCTATTTTATGTACAGCTTAATTCTGTATGAAATTATAAGATGCTTTTCCAAACTGCAGTATGCTTTCTGAAATTGCAAGATGCTCTCTGACCTAGTATTTGCTAGCACAGCACAGCAAAATTCATGTTTATGCCTTTTGGAAATTTACTGAGAAGCAGGTGATTATCTGCTAGGTCAGGAAAATGAATGAATAGTGAATGAATAGAACAATACTGTTTTCTATAATGTGATTGAATATGAACAATCAGCCCTGTTCGTGTTATGAGAACATGCACAGCTGCGGAAAAGAAGAGATATATCAAACAAAGACTGCCTGAAGAAATGAACTGTAATCTGTAATTGCTTTGTGCTCGAATTAGCCATAGTACCTTGAATGGTAACATTGCATAGTGAGAAGTTGTATCTGACCAGTGGTCATCAAGGCCACGTTATTTTTCTTAGGAAGTTTTTTTGTAAACTTGATATGTCAGCAGAAAATTATGGACAAACAGCTGCTGTGAAATAATATTGAAAGAACTTGTGATTTGTTACATCAGCTTAGTAGGTAATGTCTTTTAAGAAATGTATAAAAATATCTTCACTTCCTGATTCTAGTTAGACAAACACTGTATTAGCATGTTTTTGTCTCCTTGCTGCGAAATTAAAGTGCCTTAACCTGAATCTGCCATGTGTAGATCATTTTGAAGTTATTTTTCCTTTGACAGATTGGTCCTTCGGACCGGAAGCTCTCACTTTGCCTCAGGTCAGATGGGCCAGGTGGCATGAAACCATACGGGGAAAAGACCACATTGGCTCTTCTGCTTTGAAAGACCTCCGACTGAATTGTCATTCAAAAGAGGCCAGCCACTTTTCTGATCTGCGACTGGAGGATGAGATAACGAACCAGAGATGGTCAATCACGGAGGCTCAGGTAAGGTGAGATTTACCTTTTTTCTGTTTTAGATCAGGGACTTGATTGGAAATATCTGTCAGGAGATTTGTTTTGTACAAGTCAGGGACAGAAAGATTGCAGTCTTGTCATAGATCAGGGAAACAGAATAGGTAAGACAGTTATTCTAGATAACTGTGAAACAGAAAAATCGTGGTACCACGTGAAAATAAGAAGGGTTACGTAACATTTTTTAACAGTCAGAACAATATGGGTAATAAGTGCACAAAAAGTCCCCAAGACCCACCGCTAACAGAAGATGCAAAATATATGCAATTACAGCATGCCGATAATGTTAGATACTATACAAAATGGGTTAATAAATATGAATTTGATGGCAAATTAGAAAAACCTTTGTTTATAAAACTTGTCATACAGCTTAAAACCGATGCAAAAGGTCAGGTAAAAAAGCAACGTCAATTAGGTATTCCTCAGGCACACAGGTGGATTGAGGAAGCAAACCGTAGGGAGCAAAAAAGTAATAATTCAAAAGCTATGTTTCTAGATAAAGAAGACAATAATTTAGTAATAGCAACAGCCCCTCCACCCCTCCTCTTCCCGCACCAGAATATGAAGCGAGTGGACAAGCTGATCCACCTCCGCTATACCCAGCTGTCACCGCACAGCCAAAACCATATGTCAGAGATCTCATCGAGACTAGGTCTCGAACATGTAACTTAAGAGTGGATACTGAGTTATATCAAATGAACAAAAATTCACGAGCTATGAGTGAAGAAGAGATATGTCTGCTCATAGAAGTACCAAATACGCAGGCAGGACAGGATCCGACTCTCCTAGTATTTAGACCGTGGACACCGGAAGGCATCCAGAAAGCCACAGATGGAATTCCCCATCCAAAAGTTAATTTTAGAAAATTCTTAGAAGACTAACAGGGCATGAGGAAAAGTTATCATTTAAATGGAGAAGAAGTAGAAAAAGTAGTCAGACAAATCGTAGGTCCAGATTGGCACATGATCAGTGGCAACTGGAATCCCCGTGACGCAGAACACAAGCCACTCCCACATAGCAACGCAAAACTGGATAACAGAGTGAAAGGTCTAACAGACCGAATCTCTGAGAAATGGAAGCCTTGGGCAGACTGGACTTGCATTAATCAATGCATCCAACAGGAAGGTGAAACTGTTGACAGATATTATGCTAGATTATTAGAGTGTTTTAATAACCATTGTGGAATGCAGGTACCTGAAGACCAGACACATGATTCCCCATATGAGCAGCAGCTAAAGAATGCATTTTTGAAAGGCAGTATTGCACCCATTAGCAGCTTTATTACAAAGCACATGGTAGATCACCATACAAGTAGATTGCAGTCACTACTTGAATATGCCAGGAATGCTGAAAGGCATTTTAATAACAAAAAGAAAAAGAAAACCCAAGTATTTGCTGTAGAAGATGGAGCAGAAGTTTTTGTAGTACAATCAGGGAAAAAGGGCAAGAAAAATGCCCAGGGAAACAAACAATCTGATAAATGATCAGAAGAGTTTGAAGAGAGAAAGAAAAGGGGTGAATGTTTTAAATGCGGAAAAAAGGGACATTTAGCAAGGGATTGTAAGCAAAACAAGAAGATAGCCATGGAGGATAAGGAGGGTGAGGACTGACTATATGATAGCCAAGAATCACTAGAAGGGAATTACCAAGAAAAGACAAATGCAAATGTGATAGAAGGAGTAGGGAATGTGATAGAAGAAATAGAGGAAGTACAAGAAATCACCAATGATGAAGAAAGTGAAATTTTGGACTTAGCATTATTGAGCCTAAAGCTCTATTTAGCAGACACAAAACCAGAAGTTACACTTCTGGTAGAGGGGAGGGAAGTTAAATTCCTGTGTGACTCAGGGGCTTCACAAACCCTGATACATCCTTCCAAACTACCAGAAAATTCAGAATCACTTGATTACAAATTAGTGAAAGCAGCTAATGGACAGCTGTATCAGGAGCCACTCTCCCATAACATAGCAATAACTGACCCTGTTTCAGGGATGACCCAGAAAAGCAAAATTGTTGTTTCTGCAAAATGCCCAGTGAACCTTTTGGGCAGAGATCGTATGCAGATATTTGGCATAGCAGTAGTACCAACTATGCAGGGTATGGAAGCACAGTGACAAATGGATACTTTTGTAGTGCGACCGGAGGGTGAAACATTTTTTTGGTACAGCCAGGACTTGGTCACGACTGGTTCATGGGCAGTAACCGAAGAACTGATGAACATAGCCATCAGTAAGTTCCCCTCCCTTGACACTGATAAACAGCATTTGTTGCACTGTACTCTGTATTATTGTAGCACAACAGGACCTGATAAGGAATATGAGCAAGAACTGTTTAAAAACCATGCAAACAGGTTAGTATTACGTAATCTGTACTGGGACACAGAAGGGAACAGTGTAGTTAGCTGTTCATTGCCCCAGGAATTCTTTGCACTCTATAAATCTAATCGATTACCACATGTTAGTTTAACTAAAGACAAGAATGTGAAATGGGCAGATCTTGGAAAAAAAGTCACAAAGTGGGAAAAACAAACTGAGTTAGAACTGTCAGAACAGGGAGTACAGAAGCAGAAGATAAATTGGATAACGCAGACACACCCAGCTGTACACTTGCAGTCTAGCGAGGACAGCTGATTAACACTCTTACTAGAAGAGGAAGAAAAAGCTTTACGGAGTATACCAGAAACTCTCTGGTCAACAGGGAAATCAGACGTAGGACAAATTCGTACAGCAGGACCAGTTACTATTATGCCAAAATCAGCATTTAAACCACAGAAAAGACAATATCCCTTAAGAAAGGATGCAGAAGTAGGAATTAAACCTATAATAGCAGCTTTACTTAAGGAAGGAGTACTGGTAGAATCTCCTGATTCACCGTGTAACACACCCTTATTTCCTGTTAGGAAAGCAAACGGAGAATGGCGTATGGTCCAAGACTTACAAGCTGTAAATGGCGCAGTAATACCTAGAGCACCTACGGTGCCAGATCCACACACCCTATTGAATGATTTGAAACCTCAACAGAATTATTTCTCTGTGGTAGATATTAGCAATGCATTCTTCTTGATACCGATACACCCTGACAGACAACATTGGTTTGCATTCACATTTCAGGGGAAACGGTATACATGCATGCAACTACCACAGGGGTATTGTGAAAGCCCAACGATATTTGCACAAGAGATGGCAAGCAACTTGGCAGGATTTAGCCCACCAAGAGGCAGCCAAATTTGACTTTATGTAGACGACATTCTGCTGGCAGCCCCCACCCAGCAAGAATGCAGAGAATATACCATAGCATTACTACAATGTTTAGCCACTCAAGGACATAAAGTAAACAAAAACAAATTGCAGCTTTGGAGAAATTAGGTTAAATACCTGGGATATGTAATATCCAGAGAAGGCAGAACATTAGACGAGGATAGGAAAATAGCAATTTTACAAGCACCCAAACCGACTACCAAGAAGGAAATGATGTCCTTCCTGGGTACGACTAATTTCTGTTGGAGTTGGATTCCAAACTATGTCTTGGAGTCAGCTCCATTGACCAACTTGATATACAAGAAGCCTATGGCAGCACAAGATTTATTACAATGGACACCACTGAAACAACTGATAGCATCCTCATTAGTTTTAGGATTACCAAACTATCATAAATGTTTTTTCCAAACTGTAGATTGTAAACAAGGTTACATGACATCAGTATTAACACAGCAGCATGGGGATAAGCAATGCCCAATAGCTTATTATTCATCACAGCTGGACCCAGTGGCGTGATCCCTGCCCCTCTGTGTACAAGCAGTAGTTGCAGCTGCAATGGCTGTACAGGCTTCGGCCTCAGTGGTGCTGTTTCACCCTCTCACATTGTGAGTGCCTCATGCAGTCACATTTATTTTACTGCAAGAAAAAGTAGTATATCTTTCTCCTGCTAGACATCTTTCCTGTATGACTATACTCTTGAGCTAACCTCATATGACAATTGAACGATGTACCACTTTAAACCCATCTACCTTGCTCCCGACCCCTGTGGATGGCACACCACATGGCTGTCTATAGGAGATTGAGCAAAAGACACTGCCTAGAAAAGATCTAACGGATATTCCCATGGATGATACCGAGGTGATGTATTACGTGGATGGCTCATGCAGAAGGGGTCCTACAGGACAGAATCTAGTAGGATATGCAGAGTAAAAAAACCTGTACGCTATGCCAAAGTCCCGGTAAGCTTCAAAGCACAAACAACTCCAAATGAAAAGCAACAGGACACTGCTGTGTTGATAAAATGTAGATAAAATTTAATCCAACATAGACAGATAAAACACCAGGTAAGCACTTTCGGGTTACACCCTTCATCAGACAAAGATACATTCTTCAAACAACATTTTTAAAAGCTGAAACAACCAATAGCAACTAGTGAAAAACCCACCTATTTTGGAGGGTGGGTTTAACTGGAATGACATCATTTAATCCTGGTATCCTGTGTGCCATAAACTCTATGATCCATCTTGACTCAGCCAAAGCTGTCTGATGTTTTACATCACCCCCCCCCCTATTGTTTGGTTTGATGTTAACAATAGCCCTAAATTTGAAGCTATGTGTAGGGTTGTCACTGATATGCCTATATAAGGCATTACTTAGGTCACTATTCCTGATGCTACTCAAGTGCTGCAAGATTCTAACCTTAAACATATTGTTGGTCATTCCAACACAGAAACAAGGACATTCTACACATTCAGCTAGGTACACTATGTTCATGGTCCTACATGTGGCCCTCCCTTTTAAATGAAACACCTTCTTGATTACTGGATGTGTAAATGTGGTTTCTTTATTAATATGACTACAGGCCTTACATATCCCACAGGGAAGTGTTCCTGCAGTGAACTTCAGAGATCCACCTTGACCACACATCTTCTCCTTACACAATAGATCTTTAAGATTCCTATTTCTCCTATATCAGAACCTGGGACTATTGTCAATAATCTCCCTTAGTCCAATGTCACTGGTTAAAATATTCCAATTGTTTTGTACAATCCTATTAATGTCTTTTATATTGCTGCCATATGTGAACATCAGTTTGGGACCCATTTGTACACATACATTATTATCACTTGACGATTCCCCTCCATATGTTCTCTTTAACCATGGCTTATATCTGGTCTGTCTTAATTTAACACTATCATCAATAACACGATGTACCAGTCTTTCATTGTAGCCTCTATCCTTAAAACATTTGTCTAGTTTATCCAACTCTTCATCAAGTTGTGTATCCATAGCACTCCCCCTGGATATACGACTGACCTGCCCCTTTACAATGTTTGGAAAAATATGTCGGGGGGTGCATGCTGTCGTAAGACAGCAAAGTGTTTTGCCAACATTCTTTCCTGTACAAACTAAAAACAAAACCTTCCTGCGTCTGTTCTACACAAACATCCAAAAACTCTATATGAGTGTAGGATGTTGTGGCAGTAAATTTCAAGAATGTGGTGGTGGAGTGGATGTAGGAAAGAAAATGATCAAATAAATTGCAGTCTCCATTCCATAAAATAAAAATATCGTCCACAAAACGGGCATACATACTTATGTAGCCCTTCCATACTTCGTTGTTCAGAATTGTGGAGGATTCCCAATTGGAGAGAACCAGATTGACGGAGGTGTTGGCACAGGGGGTGCCCATGGCTACCCCCTGTGCTTGTCTATATATCGAACCCGCTCCTATAAACACATTATTTTCCAAAACAAGTGTCAACAAATCCTTCACTAACTCAATTTTATATGAATCCACACCTTGCTTTGCAAGAAGCTCACCCACTGCTGTTGTACCATAATCATGTGGGATGACAGTGAATAAACTGTTAACATCTAATGTAATCATTAACAGTCCATCCATTCCATTGGGTCTAACTATACCCCCCAGAATCCTCAGGCAGTGTCCTGTATCCACTAGTATGTTATCTATCCGTTCCATATATGGTTTGAGAGTGGCTTCCAACCATATCGATATGTTCTCAGTAACCCAACCCCTGGAATATTTTACCCAACAATTGGAATATTTTAACCAGTGACATTGGACTAAGGGAGATTGTTGACAATAGTCCCAGGTTCCGATATAGGAGAAATAGGAATCTTAAAGATCTATTGTGTAAGGAGAAGATGTGTGGTCAAGGTGGATCTCTGAAGTTCACTGCAGGAACACTTCCCTGTGGGATATGTAAGGCCTGTAGTCATATTAATAAAGAAACCACATTTACACATCCAGTAACCAAGAAGGTGTTTCATTTAAAAGGGAGGGCCACATGTAGGACCATGAACATAGTGTACCTAGCTGAATGTGTAGAATTTCCTTGTTTCTATGTTGGAATGACCAACAATATGTTTAAGGTTAGAATCTTGCAGCACTTGAGTAGCATCAGGAATAGTGACCTAAGTAATGCCTTATATAGGCATATCAGTGACAACCCTACACATAGCTTCAAATTTAGGGCTATTGTTAACATCAAACCAAACAATAGGGGGGGTGATGTAAAACATCAGACAGCTTTGGCTGAGTCAAGATCGATCATAGAGTTTATGGCACACAGGATACCAGGATTAAATGATGTCATTCCAGTTAAACCCACCCTCCAAAATAGGCGGGTTTTTCACTAGTTGCTATTGGTTGTTTCATCTTTTAAAAATGTTGTTTGAAGAATGTATCTTTGTCTGATGAAGGGTGTAACCCGAAAGTGCTTACCTGGTGTTTTATCTGTCTATGTTGGATTAAATTTTATCTATATTTTATCAACACAGCAGTATCCTGTTGCTTTTCATTTGGAGCTAGTAGGATATGCAGTAGCTTCTGATACTGATATTTTATTAGCAAAGTCTTTACCACACAACTTATCTGCACAAGCAGCAGAATTGATTGCCTTGACTAGGGCTTGTATCTTAGCAAAGGGCAAATGTGTGAACATTTTTACTGACAGCCAGTACGCTTTTTCTACTGTACATGTTTTTGCACAACAGTGGAAAAATAGAGGAATGATAACATCTACTGGTAAACCGATTAATCATGGGCAATTTATTTTAGATTTGTTAGAATCTATTCAGTTACCTCATAAAGTAGCTATTTGTAAATGTGTAGCTCATACCAAGCAACAGGATAAGATTTCAAAAGGTAATGCGAGAGCTGATACAGCTGCAAAGCAGGCAGCTTCAGCTTCAGGAGTATTTCTTTTGAGTTCGGAATTACAACCTTCTGAGATTTTAGATTTAGAAATGTTAAAAACAATGCAGACACTTACTACAAATATAGAAAAACAGAAATGGATAAAACGAGGAGCAATTCTTGAGAAAGGGCTGTAGATCTCCAAAGTAGGAAAACCAATTTTGCCGTCTAACTTGTTTAGATATGCAGCTTTGTTGAGCCATGGGCAGTGCCATGTCTCAGCAGGGGCGATGGTGCAGTTAGTGAACTGAGTGTTCACTGCATATTGATTTACAAACTACACAAAAAATTTTTGTTTAGCATGCCATGTTTGTAACAAGCATCATGCACAAGGGGCATTGAAGCCTAAGCAAGGGAGTTTCCCAACACCACCGTACCCATTCCATACTATCTGTATGGATTTCATAGAACTAAACAAATATGAAAATAAGAAATATTGTCTTGTCATTACAGATATGTTTTCCAAATGGGTGGAAGCTTTTCCGACCAAAAATCCAGATGCAGCTACTGTTGCAAAAGTCCTTGTTAAAGAAATTATTCCTAGATTTGGCATACCGGAAAAGATCTACAGTGACAATGGCACACACTTTGTAAATCAAACCATACAACAGTTGAGTCGATATTTCGAATTTCTTTAAAGAACCACTGTGCATACCACCCCCAATCCGCAGGATTAGTAGAGAGGCATAATGGGGTTTTGAAAAACAAACTTAGGAAATTGATTAATGAGACACAGAAGAACTGGGTGCACTGCTTGCCTCTGGCGTTGTTGAGCATGAGAACTGTTCCAAATGCAAAGGGGTTAACTCCTTTTGAAATACTGTTTGGAAGGGCATATTATATACCTCAGTGGAAACCTCTCATGCCTGCAGACCAGGAGGCTGACAGTTCACTTGCAGAATATATGAGATGACTTTTAAGTAATAAACAACTTTTGCAGTTAAATTCTGTTTCAGATAAAGAACAAACCAGACCATCAGAAGCAGCAATAGTCACAGGCACATGGGTCTGGGTGAAAGTTATCAAGAAAAGGAACTGGACCACACCGAAGTGGGAAGGGCCATACCAAGTGCTACTGTCAACACCCACTGCAGTCAAGATCACACAGCAAGCATCCTGGATTCATCTGACACACTGTAAATTGGTTAAAAACTTTGAACTGGACAAAAAACTTGTTACTGTTACACAAGGACAAAATGACCAGATACGGAAAAAAGAGAAATGCTGAACAACCTCAGAAGTATTGCATGATCATTCTGTTGGCCATACTGATAACATTAATCTTTTTGTTGTGGCCTTTCCTTTTTCCAGCCACATGAGCTGAACTGAATAAACGTGAATCATTCATAGACTGGCATCCAAACTTTAACACTTACAAAGCAATTAAATATGTGTATGCTGAAACTTTTAATGTTTCAAATTACTGCATCTGCACAGCTATACCAACAGCATACGGGGGATTATTAATGACTGCTGTCCCCCTAGGGGTCAATGAGACCTGGGAAAATTTGCTTTTTGATACTACAACTGTAAAATCACAAGACAAAATAGCATTGTACCTGCCTGTTACACAAAAGGGAATTGTATGTTTTTACAAAAATGATACTGTTCAGGTAGGTTGGAGTAACTGTAATGTGACTGCTCCTTACAAATGTTATACCAAAGCCAATAATGCAGGTTATATCTGTGATGCAAACTATGACTCATATCTTGAGTCGATCCATAAAACTATTGATAAGATACAACGTAATCCTGTTCTTTTTAAACAACTATCTATTATTGATAAGAAAATGTTTCATGCAGGGCAAGTGTATATTAATACTAAAGTAGAGAATTGCTATTTTGTTTGTGGGAAAAAGGCATACAAATGGTTACCTGAGAACTGGTCTGGCAGTTGTTTTTTGGGTTACCTGGTTCCGGCCATACGACACACTGCAGTCTTGCCTCAGGGAAAAAGTCGAAATGTCAGAGAGGTCACCAAGAAAACCAGAAATCCAATCAGAAGGCCTGAAAATCCAATGGGACGAATTGAAGTGGGCTGGAGAAACCACAATTCCATAAAAAACAAAGATAAACTGACACACATGGACTTGACTGACACTATTATATCGTGGGCAGGTATAGCCTCTGCATATGGCACAGTGAAATTGATTTTGGAGCTGAGAAAACTGTCCAAACCTCTCGAAGTAATGAGTAATGCAACTTTTTTTGCTCTCGAGTTAATGACTGATGAACTGAATGCTATGAGAACTGTGGTGCTTCAAAACCGCATGGCTCTTGACTTCACCCTAGCGGCGAAAGGTAGTACGTGTGCTTTAATAAAAGAGGAGTGTTGTTTGTATATTCCTGACAACCAGCATGAGATAAACAACCATCTTGAGGTGATTCAGCAAGTGTCAGTCATGACCAAACCAGGCCCAAACCCACTGACGGATTTTTTCCAGAATTTGTTTGGGGGGTGGGGTAGCATCCTAATGAACATCCTAATTGCCATTTGTGTAGGATTGCTCTCATTAGGAGTGTGTGTTTGTTGTGGCATTCCCTGCATGAAAAGATTGATCAAAGATTATATAGACATGTCAGTTTCTGAGACTTTGTAATCGAAGTAGTGAAATTGAAGAATTGTTGAAAAATGAAACACTTTCATAAGTTTAAACTGAATGAAATTCTTAACTGCAAATTCTGAACAGAAAAAGGTTAGGAGAAGAAGCAACTGTGTATGTTTTTGAAAATAGAATAAAAAGTATTAACAGGGGGGAAATGTTAGAAAAATATGTACTAATGTATATGTTTAGTGCTTATTAGGAGCTAAAAGGGTTAACACATTGCATTCTATTTTATGTACAGCTTAATTCTGTATGAAATTATAAGATGCTTTTCCAAACTGCAGTATGCTTTCTGAAATTGCAAGATGCTCTCTGACCTAGTATTTGCTAGCACAGCAAAATTCATGTTTATGCCTTTTGGAAATTTACTGAGAAGCAGGTGATTATCTGCTAGGTCAGGAAAATGAATGAATAGTGAATGAATAGAACAATACTGTTTTCTATAATGTGATTGAATATGAACAATCAGCCCTGTTCATGTTATGAGAACATGCACAGCTGCGGAAAAGAAGAGATACATCAAACAAAGACTGCTTGAAGAAATGAACTGTAATCTGTACTTGCTTTGTGCTCAAATTAGCCATAGTACCTTGAATGTTAACATTGCATAGTTAGAAGTTGTATCTGACCAGTGGTCATCAAGGCCACGTTATTTTTCTTAGGAAGTTTTTTTGTAAACTTGATATGTCAGCAGAAAATCATGGACAAACAGCTACTGTGAAATAATATTGAAATAACTTGTGATTTGTTACATCAGCTTAGTAAGTAATGTCTTGTACGAAATGTATAAAAATATCTTCACTTTCTGATTCTAGTTAGACAAACTCTGTATTAGCATGTTTTTGTCTCCTTGCTGCAAGATTAAAGTGCCTTAACCTGAACCTGCCATGTGCTGATCATTTTGAAGTTATTTTTCCTTTGACAATATGTGTTAGTATGTAGTGTTTAGAAAGTTGAGAGTTGAAGTAGGAAGGTTGTTGTGATGTTAGGAAAGGTAGAGATGAAGTGGTGTGGAGGAAGTGGTGAAAGGGGGAGTGTTAAGTTTGGCATATGGGTATTGTGTATTCCTGTCACCAACTATCCAACTCTTCCCACCAAATACTGTTTCATTCGGTGAGGTAAGGAGGTACTGCCAGCACAGCTACCTGGAATTTTGTAAATAATTATATGTCACCTGTGAATATCAAACTAATCTATACAAGATGCTTGAGTTACAAATGTATTAGAACTGCTTTTCATGTGTATATCAAACTGCTCTGTACAAATCTTTTTGTTGAACAGTTATTTGTAAAGTGCTGTATTCAAAATGTATCCACAGTGTACACTATTGGAAAAGAACTGAAATGTACATGCACTATTTGGAACTGTATAAATGTATATATTTTAACAGTGGAACCTGGAATATAGGAGGTTAACCTCAGTCCATCACACTTTAGAAAAAATATTTGAAATTAAATTAAATTCAAAGACATGCATCTGGAGCGTTTCTCCCCGGGCCTTCTCTGAAAGTAGGCTCTGTCCTAATCTGACTTTCCTGGTTAACAAATGTTAAATAAATAAAATAAAATAAATTAATTACTTTATAGGGTATCTGACAGGTTTCAATTCAGCTAGAGACACAAAGTCTGTACTAGGAAGCTTTCTCAATTGTCTTTGGTATGAACTAATTGCTACTTTGAAAGCATGAAGGAATGTAATTGTTTTATGACTTCCAGCATCTGCCAAAGATCTGAGCAAAAGCTCTTGTATGAGTAGTTTTACAAGTAGATGCTATCCCAGCAGTAATATTTTAGAATTTATTTTGAGAAGTCTCTTAGTGAGACAGAGCATTCTACATTCTGTCTTGGACCTGACAAGAAGAAGACCCATTCACCACATCATCTGCCTTGCTTTATTACTAAGTTAAGGTATAGTAATTTTCATAGATACAGTCAGGAATGTAGTGAAACTTAGTTTAGATGTCTTTCTTTATTTGTGTGAGTCTGTACTGCAATGTTGCTTTAAATATTTCCTGTGGTTTTGAACTCTGATGTCACTGTGAATATATATTTAGTATCATCTTGTTATTTTATTATTTATTATTAAATATATTTAAACCTTTCATGGTGGCTGATCTGTGTAGAAATATGTAAGTTTTGAGAGTATATAACCAAAAATACACCGAGGTACCACACAATAGCGTCTTTAATAACACGAAAAAATAAATAAGAACAGTGGTGAGCGCTTTCGCAAAACTAATTGCTTCAGACAAGAAAATAAAACACTCCATTGCTTATATACAGATGGAACCATTGACCATTGATCATTAAATTGAATGCAGATAAATATCCAGGCCTTAATGGCTCTACCTCCTTGGTGCCTTTCTTGAAAGCAAGACGCCTCAAACATGTTTAATTTTAGGCATCTCATACACCCATTACACTTATATTTATATTTATTCATATTTTAGAGACATAGACTACTTTTAGTTATACATACATATTGTAGATAGAGTTTATGACCAAATTTTTAGCCTTTATTTTTATCTATGTTTTTCATAGCTACAGTATTTATGGAGTTTATATCTATGCACATTACTTAGGTCTTTTACCAATAGTTTTGTGTATAGTTTTTGTATGCAGTTTTTATATGCATTTACACGCAGTATTTTATATGTGTCTTTTATATGCAGTTTTCTCTATATGTAGCCTTCTCTACATTTATAAGTTTTATATAGCTTTAATGCCTTAATTGACCTATGACATCAGTGATTGAGTCAATGGTTCCATCTGTATATAAGCAATGGAGTGTTTTATTTTCTTGTCTGATGAAGCAATTAGTTTTGCAAAAGCGCTCACCACTGTTCTTATTTATTTTTTCGTGTTATTAAAGACACTATTGTGTGGTACCTCAGTGTATTTTTGGTTATATATAGTTCTGGTTTTGTGCACCTGGGTTTTACCTGAAGCCGTTTCTCTCTTTATACAAGTTTTGAGAGTACTTGCATATTTATTTGGTGACATTGTGTGGGCCACTCCTAACAGCCTTGCTCTTGGTCAAACTACCATTTGTATTAATATTAATATTACACAATTAAGACTGGACACCCTTTGTTAAGGGCTTTAAAGTAGCTGTCGAGGAGTGACTGGTGGCAGTGGAAACTACCTTATAGTGTGGGCAGAAGTGGGCATAGCTAGTAAACTTGTGCCAGCCTTTCCTAGGTAGGTGTGTGTGTGTGTGTGTGTGTGTGTGTGTGTGTGTGTGTGTGTGTGTGTGTGTGTGTGTGTGTGTGTGTGTGTGTGTGTATGTGTGTGTAAATCAAACCTCAGAGAGTGTGTATGTCAGCTACTTGGGCAGGGATACAAAGCACTGGTTGGACAGAGAAAGTACTCGAGCCCTTGGCTTGGTCACTCAGCTGAGATCTCAACTCTATATCTGTGCCAGTGGGGAGTCTTATTGGATATTGGGTGAATGAGGGAGAAACTAGCCCTGGACTGACTGTGGTCTCTGTGTGCTCTTAAGGCAAATTACACTTGATGCAGAGACCTGCATCTGGAAATACTGTTTGTGTACCTATCCACTCAGTGAATGTTCCCCACTGTTACCAATGGTGAGGACTGAGGCTCCTTGATTACTAGTTAGCAGTGGTAGGTCATCACACATTCAATAAACCTCTGTGATTCAAAACTGTTGCCATAATCCATGTTTCAATCAGCAATATCATGCTTGGTCCCTCATGTGTTTCATAATACATATGTAGCATACATATAAGGACTGACTAAAGGTAACTGTCAAGACAAATGAGTGAAACGTGACATCCAACACATGACCACAATAAATGCCATGTCTGTAGTCCATCAGATTAACACATGGTTGCATTTGTATAATGCTTCATTGCACAAAAGTCAACACAGAGCAACATAGACTACTGCTAGTTCTCATTCTAATATCAACACTTTTAACATAAGATCACTCACGTGCTAATACTTTGCTATCAGCAGTGCAATTCAGCTTGGCAGCCCTGCACTTCTGGCAGATAGTAAAATAAAAAAAAAGAAAATCAAATGATCATTATTTTATGTTGCATAACATTTCTATGTCTGTATTAACTTTGTCAGCAGGTTATCCTGATTTCTGAGTCATGTTGACTCAATTAATTCAGGTGGTTAATGTATGTCTGTTCACCAATGGTTACACTTGGCTGAGCCTGAAATTGTTCAATACTGATCAGCGTTCTACCTAAGTAAACAAATATGACTAACTAACTAACAAAATAAATAAATACACTTGCAACTGTTTTACATGTTTAGTTAACCTTTTCACACATATTCCATCATTGTTATTCTGCAGTGCACTGTTCTATGTACTAGTTGCCAGTTTATCTTGTCAAGCACATTGTACAAGTATGAGACAAAACAAGTGTGCAATTATCCCGGAGTGAAGTGCCAGGAAAATCTGATTGATAATCCATCGATTGACAACTGTAAATTTCCTTGGCATCCCATACTGTAAAAC
Source organism: Protopterus annectens (assembly GCF_019279795.1). Taxonomy (NCBI): domain Eukaryota; kingdom Metazoa; phylum Chordata; order Ceratodontiformes; family Protopteridae; genus Protopterus; species Protopterus annectens. The sequence goes on along the minus strand of NC_056732.1, from coordinate 542,681,920 downwards.
AGGTGCATGTGTCTCACAGTAACACAATGTACATGAACTCAGTTATCCATAGTTCAGAAGTATGTAATTACATGGGACAATCACAGAACTGTTACATTGTCTTGTGCACACATATGCATTTGTTCCAAAACATGTGGAGTACAATACCATCTATTACAAACAGTAGATTTTTAACAAGTACAAATGTGCTTTTTCACATCCTTAAATCCAGACTTCTTCTGTTTCTTTTGCCACTGATATTATGTTCATTGGATTGAGTAACTAGATAGATAGGAGGTTTGATGCTCAAAATGGGAAACCTATGTGTGTGTGTGTGTGTGTGTGTGTGTGTGTGTGTGTGTGTGTGTGTGTGTGTGTGTGTGTGTGTCTGTCTGTATGTGTGTGTGTGCATGTGTAATGCCTGGTGCTGTATTCACTTCCTGTGACCCAAATATATTTAACTTTGCACACAACTGCTGTATCCCACTTTTAACTGAAACATTCTCTTTGCAACACACTGATGAGGTCATCCTGACAAAAGTGCACTATTTCCACTTGAGTCAGACTTCTCCTGTGGCACTTGCAACTAATACTGTGCTGTATAGATTTTGTAATTGTATAGGTGGGTGGTTCAATGTTCAGTGTAGGAACTTGTGTTTGTCTATGTATAATGCTTTGTGTTGTAGCCACATTCTATGAGAGGAATTAATTTCACTTTCCGCACAGCTCTTATCCCACTTTTTACAGAAACTGTCTCTGCAACTCAGTGATGAAGTCATCCTAACAAAAGTGCACACTCTCCTCCTTAAGAGTCAGACTTTTTCTGTGGTGCTTTTGACTAATGCTCTACTCTACAGATTGTGTAATTACATTGGTAGGAGATTTGATGCTCAGTGCTGAAACTTGTGTTTGCAGTATCCACCTTCCATGAAGGGAATTCATTTCACTTTACACACAGCTCCCTTATTCCACTTTTTACAGAAACATCCTCTCTGCAACACAATGATGAGGTTATCCTGACAAAAGTGCACTCTTCCTCTCTCCTTAAAAGTCAGACTCTTTTCCAGTGGTACTTTCAGCTAATACTGCAGTGTATCAATTGTATAACCTGATAAGTAGGAAGTTCAATGCTTATTGTGGGTAACTTGTGTGTGTGTGTATGGAAGGGGTAGTATAGTCAGGTGAACATGTCCTCCAACACAACTGTGCTCAGTCAACTTCTACTTTGGAGAAATATGTTAAACTGCTAGATTATTCCACCATTCCCTTATCCCATCTTTCACAAACACATTTTCTGTGCAACAAACTGATGAGGTCATTCTTTCTAAAGTGCATTATCACACTTTAAAGTCAGATTTCTTCTGTGATTCTTGTGTTTTTTACATATTCTCTAAAATCTATAAATAGGTAGGAGGTTCAAATACATAAAATGATTACTTTCTACATCTGTGTGTGTGACTGAAAATTAATTCATGATTGGTTTACACACATTTGCAGTGGCAACATTTACAACCTTAGACAGCAGCACAAGTCATTTTACTACACACATCTCCTTGGCAGTCCATTGCTGATGCCATCCATTCATAGATGCTGTGTGCTTCACTTGCACTCATGATTGTCCTGTGGGGCTGGCAACTAATAATGTGCTGTATATATAGTGTAACTCAACAGGTAAGTTCATTCATGTCCATCCTTTTTAAACAGTGAGACTGTGATTGTGGTCATATACAGCTGACTACCACCCAACCACCTTTATGCACACTTCTACTTATGAGATATACTTACAGTGGCACAGTGTTATACTAGCAAATCCTAGCATCCCTCAGGAAAATAACTTTCTAGCAACACAATTATTACATAATGCTACCATAACTGCACTATCTCACAATTGTAGTGCAACTTCTGCTGTGGTGCATGACTTTTATACTGTGCTCTGTATACTGTATGCTACATAGGTAGGATATTTGACACCAGCTATAAGTGTGTGTTTCACCCTCATACTATGTAGACTACTCTTCAAATACAGATATGATGTGTAGCTATGCAGTGTTATTGTGCCCTTCCATGACTTTTTAGCATAAACATGTAGCTAATAAACAGTGGTGATGTCATCCATTCTACTGTGGACTGTCACAGTTGTAAAACAACATGTCATGTGGCACTTGCATTTCAAGCACTAATCTATATCGTGTGATCTTAGTTCAAATCCAGCCATTACTGCAAAGACTGCACTGAGGGAGGCAGTCTTATTCTGACTATATATGTCACTAAAACTGTTGTCAAACACATCTGTGTGTACACTTATAGATGTTGATTCCTCTTACAAAAAGTTCTGATAATTTCTCACAAAGCAATGCTTTTATTCAGAGTAATGATAATATCTGATTACATTTTACTTACATAACATTTGTAGTAAGTTCCCCTCTAGCACAAGAGAATAAGATGACATGCTGTATGTTGTTGCCTTAGTACAACAGTTACAAGCACACATATCCCTTGCATCAATAACATGATGTAATATCTTGAAATACTGACATATTCCACAATTGTAGTAACACTTTTACAGTGGCACATTCATTTTCTACAGTATCATATATTTTCTGTAGTCAAATGCTCAGGTGTTCAGTATCCACTTTTAGTGCCTGTTAACATTGTTGAGCCTTATACTGTAATGCATGAATGGCATCCACCACAGTTATAATGTGCACATTTACATTGTGAAAGGCCTCCACCATCCCTTTAATCTCAAAGAGATTGTTTGCAACACATACATATAACGTGATAAGTTAGCAAAGGTGGAGTGTCATGCTTGTGGTAAGACTTCCACTGTGGTGCTTGCTGTTCATCTGTATGCCATTAGTTGGTAGAGTCACATAGCTTGCTGTTCAAATACTGAAAAGGGTGAGTTCAATTCCCAAAAAATCTATTATATGAATGTACTGATGCTAAGTATTCAATTGTATTTATTACTGCTTGATAGTAACTTGATTAAAGTGTAGCTATCATTCTAAGTCTTTTGGATTAAGCACTTGGGCTTCAGACCAGTTGTTTTACATTAGGAAGGTTTGTGGCATGCACTGTGGTGGCAGGACAGGTAGCTTTCATCCTTCTAAGATGGGAACTGCTGACTGAGAACCCAGTGTCTGTTATTCTTAAAGTGTATTAGTTCTGGTTTAAGCACTTGGGCTTCAGGCCAGTTATTTTACATTAAGAAGGTTCGTGGTCTGCACTCTTGTGGGAGAAGAGGCTGGACTCTGCCCTTCTGAGCTGGGAATTTCTGGTTAAAGGTTTATAGTGCCTGAATATTTGAACTGTATCTTACTGAAATTGGTACACCTTGTTTGCTGTAGCATAGACTAGATCCAGGCCTGCTGAATCTAGCTTTGTTTATATGCTTGTTGTTTGTTTGCTTGTTATTTCCCTGGAACGCTAATTCCACCTAATACGCAGCTTCTCAGCGCTTCTGTGGATCACTAGTGATATCTGCATTGCTTACTGTACTTATTTCCTTGTTTCACTTGAAAGAAAGTTACTGTTTGTCGTTTTGCATTTAAGTTACCTGTAACACATTGCACTTAAGTTACCTGGCACTTGCTCACTAAAGCAATTATATAAGTCAGCACTAAAAATTAAAAGCACTACACCCTCACTCCCCACTGGCCTTTGTTTTCAATTATTAAGGAATTCCCAATATTATTCTAGCATGTCCAAAGGTCAGTTGTCAATCTCCTCTCCGGTCCAGCTGGTGAATCTGGGAATCTTGAGGCAATGTTACAACTGCCGCATGTACACAGACAACCCTCTCCTCCTCCCAACAAATTCCAACACATGTGAGAGATGCAACCATATAACCAAACTGGAGGCTAAGCTCTCTCAACTCAGTACTGGCATAACCAGTCAGGAGGAGAAGGAAACCACACTCACTACAATTCCAGTCTCACATAGACCAACCACTACAGCAAACCAAACACATAATCACACAAAAACATACTCAGAGGCTCTAAATAAAGATCTGCCTAAGCAGCAGAGACCTCCAAAGCAGACATCCAAGCAACCGCTACCCCAAAACAAAACACGTGCAACACATATCTCACAAAGCCAGTGTGCCGAACAGTCACAGCCCTTAAGACTAAACAACACACCTGATACACTTGTAATAGGTGACTCTATCGTCAGGCACACTGACGTCCCGCTCACCAGGCTGAACAAGGAGAGGGTCACGGTGAGCAGCCTGTCGGGTGCTAGGATCCACCACATAACACAAGCACTCAGGTCACTCCAAGGCAAGTACAAATATGACTCAGTCATTGTCCATGCTGGTGTGAATGACCTGAGATGTACCTCCCTGGACTACATGAAAAGAGGCATAAAGGAGCTCTCTGAGCATGTAGCCCAGGCCGGTATGACCCTGACCTTGAGTAGCATCTTACCCTCACCAAGAATGATGCCACAATATGAAGACAAGATGATCAATTTCAACAACTGGCTTAAGTACTGGTGTCATTCAAAGGGGATCCAATGCCTGTCAGCTTGGGATGATATGCTCGACAAGCCACGATGCTTTGCTAGGGACGGCTTGCACCTGTCACCCCTGGGCTTTCAGATATTGGCAAAGGCTCTTGCTACCCCCATAGTGCCTTTTTTAGGCAAGGCTCAAAAGACAAACCCACCTCCATAGGTATCACAAGGGATAAGAAACTTAGAGTAATGCTACTCAACGCCAGAAGTCTAAACCTCAAGATGCACGCACTCAAAACTCTCCTTAGCATGGAGAACATCGATATCTGTGCAATAACAGAAACCTGGTTCAGGGCTCCTGAGAGCACCCCAGCACTACCAGGTTATACCTCATACCATGCTTTTCGGCCCCAAAACTTGGACCGAACCACAAAAGGAGGGGGAGTATCGATATTCATCAAAGATACCCACACCTCCAGGTTGGTGGCAAAGCACGAAGCATCAGAGACTATCCATGTGCAACTAACAGTGGGTAAAACTGCCTTCCAGTTTATAGACTGCTACAGACCACCCTCCCAAACCCAAGAACCCCACTCGGCCTTCCTGAGAACACTGGTAATATGAAGGTCTCTCCAAACACCATTATATTGGGCGACTTCAACTACCCAAACATAGACTGGGAGCATTACTCTAGCTCCAACACCCTAGCCCAAAGGTTCCTAGAATTTATAAACTCAAATGCTATGGAACAACTTGTTACCACTCCCACAAGAGGGGAAAACATACTGGACGTGATCATCACCAACATGGGGACTCTATGCTCCAGACCAGAAGTGTATCCCTCACTGGTAAGATCAGACCATAAACTAATCTCACTGGATATTCACATCCCGACCCCACCCCCTGCCCAGAAAACCACAGTGAAAAACTTCTCTAAAGCAAATTTCACACTCCTCAAAACCGAGGTGGAATCCTTCAAAGCCCCTGGGCCTGTGGAAAATACGGCCCAGACCCCAGAATCCTTTATAAACACATTCTATGAACACCTTCAGGAATGCATGGATCATGCGATCCCAAATAAAACCAAGACCCAATCCTCCAAAGGCAGACGTCCTGTCTGGTGGACCCCAGCCATAAACAAACTATACAATAGAAGGAGGAAGCTACTAAATGATAGAGCAAAATCCCAAAAAGGGAAGACATCACTGATCAGTATTAGCAAAAAACTATGGGCACTCATAAAATTGTCTAAGGCCAGCTTCGAGAGAAAAATTGCACAGGACACTAAGGATAATCACAAGGCTTTCTTTAGTTATGTTAGGAACCTGGGTGGTAATTCCCAGATATGCTCAGAATTAGTCCAAAATGACAAAAAATACACTGAACCCACAGACATTGCGAACATCCTAGCTGACAGGTTCAGCGCAAACTTCTCCCCCCCCTCCCCACCAAAAGGGCAAATATCTATCCCAGCAGAGTGCTGCCCCCCTGACATCTCAGATGCTCAGGTAAGAGCCACCCTATCCAAAGCAAAAAACACAGCATCAATGGGACCAGACGGTGTCCCGTGCTGCTCCTACATGAACTCCAAGAAGAGCTAAACCCAAACATAAAACTACTGTTCAATCTCAGCCTTACTACAGGATATGTGCCCAAAGAGTGGCGTACAGCAACAGTGGTCCCTCTATATAAAGGTGGTGCCTCAACGGATCCTGGAAACTATCGCCCCATAAGCCTGACTAGCTTGGTCTGCAAAGCTATGGAAAGGATCATCATGGACCTCATAAATAAAGATATTGGGGACCTACAGACACTGGATCCTACCCAGTTCGGCTTTGTTAAGGGCAGATCCTGCCTCTTAAACCTGGTTGATTTCTTTGAAACAGTCACCAAGGCCATTGACGAGGGGAAGGTGGTCCACACAGCCTACCTGGACCTCGCAAAAGCCTTCGATACAATACCCCACTCGGGCATTATAGAAAAGCTCACCAGCTTAAATATAAACCCCTATGTCACTAGATGGATTGCAAACTTGCTCAAGGACAGAACCCACATGGTTAGAATTGCTGGAGCCATGTCAGACTCCAAACCAGTTACAAGTGGTGTCCCACAAGGCTCAGTCCTGGGACCTCTCTTGTTCAGTATATATTTCTCAGAGGTACAGGCCAACACGGAAGGACTGTGGGTGACCAAGTTCGCAGATGACTGCAAACTGGCGCCATAATCGACTCTCCAGCCGACACAAGTATCCTCCAAGAGGGCATCATAGAAACAGACAACTGGTGCCAGAGCCATGGCCTCAAGCTAAATGCCAAAAAGTGTATAGTCATCCCCTTTGGCAAAAACAAAGTGCCCACAAATTACCACATAGGTGGTAATCCATTAAGTACAGAAGAAGTAATTAGGGACCTGGGGACCCAAGTTGATAGCAATCTCTCATTTGACAACTACGTGGCCAAAGTGGTTAGAAAAACATTTTATATAGCCCACCTAATCATGAAGGGATTCACATCTAGATCAAGGGAGGTCATCATGCCTCTTTACTCATCCCTCATCAGGCCCATAATTGAGTACAATGCCCTTTGGGATGTACCTTACCAGACACCTGCAGCAACTGGAAAGACCCCAAAAGTACCTCACCAAGAGGATCAAAGGGCTCAAACAGATGCCATATGCTGCCCGGTTAAAGAAACTCCAGCTCTACTCAGTGGCATACTGCCTGTTCAGAGGTGATCTGTGCCTGATGTTTAAAGCCATGTCCAACCTGGAATTAATGGACATGCTGCACCTCAGAAAATCCAAATCCCATCGAGCTACGCGCTCGAGACTTGAACCTCAGCACTGAAATAAATAGGACATGCTGGAGGGACAGGTTCATAACCCAGAGGCTCCCTTCCCTCTGGAATAAAATCCCAGTCCAGGTTAGGCAGAGTCCCTCATTGACTCTCTTCAAGAGGAATCTTGATGAGTGGATTGGAGATCGTAGGTTTACCCCGGGTATCACTTCTGTGTCACTGTTAGACAGAGGCACAGTATACTAACCTCGAAAAGGGCATAGCAAAATAAATTTAAAATGGGTGGCGAAAGCGAAACACATTCTGGCTAGGCTTATAAATGCCCTAGGGCAGATAGCCTAGTATGAACCTATGAACCTATACAAACACCATTTTATCTAGTTATTCAGGTCCATTTTTATGTTGGACAATGATTTATCATCACAGTTTGTGACTGCATGGCAGTGAAATGGTTATCCAGGGCATATTGTGCTGTGAGCGCTCCTATGGCATGTGCATTTAGTACTGGCTTGTATAGCATACCTACACAGATACAACGTGGTTCAGTTCTGGGGCAGTTTGTGTACTACATGACTGAAACAGCTTCTTTGTCAAAGAAGCATTGGTATTGCACTGTTCACCATTGTGTGGACAGTACCATGTGTAGCTCCTTTTCAGCATTCTGCCTAAATCACATTGTTCAAATTATGTTCATAACTCCTTTCTTACTGCACACATTGATTTTAGTTATTTGTGGACAGCCTGCATTGCTATCTCCTGTGACACATGCAGTTAGTACAGAGGTCTGTAGAGACCCTAGGATCATAGGCAGAGGTTTGAATTTAATAACATGTATCTGACAGACAACTCATGTTGTGGACAGCAGTGGCTGAAACACAAACAATAATTATGTCACAGTCAGAGGGTTAAGGCTACTATTCTACAAGGGAAGGCATCCGTACCCTTTATGATATGAAAATGCTGTAAACCCTTCAAGGGTATTCTTCATGACACAACTGATATGCATATTTCTGTGGCATCCATGATTGGTATGCATTTCTCAGATATCTGTCCTAGCATGAGTTCGAAAATGACACGATGCAAATGTTTATTATGTCATTCATTGCTCACAGACAAACTATTTCCAAATTAATTATGCTCTGTATTGCAAGTCTTCATCCAGGTGTTTCTTTATTATTGCAAATGCTTTTGCCAAACTTTACAGCTTCATGGTAGATGAGGGTTTGCATTAAACATTTCTTATTGTACTGCATACTGCCACACCATTAGAAACTGGGATTTGTCCTCTGTTACATCACTTTCTTGTGTGTTGATGCTATTAAATTGCTGTTGCTGTTCCCTGTAATTCCATGTGAGTATGCCCAGTATAACAATGTCTGAGTTGTCTGCACATTACCAATGGAAAACTTGAACTCATGATATGTCATCCAATCTGTGCTATCATTTGTCAATTGTGTATACTGAGTGTTATTATATTACCATTTACATGACTATACAACATTTGCTTGTCTGTTACATGTTTATAGGTGATAAACCCTTTTTCCATGGGTGCCCATACATTTGTATTTGTAAAAATATGTCCATTTATGATGTGCATGACATGACAGCTGTAGGGTTAATTTGTTCATGTGTATACAAGATGAGGTGGAGAATACAGCAGTAGTGTCATCTTGGGTACATAAATTCCCTGTATATATATATATATATATATATATATATTTCATATGCAATAACTGCAATGTATATATTCAGCCCATAATGTAGCTTCTGTCCTGGCTATCTGTTATCTCAACTCAGCATTATATTAACATATATATCACATTAACTCCCCTTTGTTGTACTGCAGCTTTATATTCTCTCACATCCTTTGTTAGTATACCTGTTTTTATAAGTCATATATTGTCAGTGACATTAGTTATTATTACATCACTACGGCAGGATTAATGTCAGAGATGTTTCTTTCACACTTTAGCATATTTGCCTGGAGTATACGAGTGCACTTTCCCCATTTCCTCTCCCCTCTTAATTACTTTTGCCATAGGACTAATGTTGTTTGTGTACAGTTCCTCCATTTTACTTCCTCGCCTTCAGAATTCCTTCACTGTACTTGCCCTTAGTATTTCTGGCTACAGCACTTGCTGGTATGTTCAGTTTACCTATAGGCAAGCCATTTGTTTACATTCTGTGCTCATGCTTGCAAGCCCCATGCCATGGCTACAAACACTATTGCTGGCTACAAAAAGGTGCTTGCAAATATGTAGGCACAATGACCAGAACGCATATTCAATTAGCATTGCTGCTCATTTGGTTAACATGCTTAAATCATGAAGACTTAGTTCAAATCCTTCACGATTGTTAATGAATCCCAGGGATATTTTTGTATTATTGTGTAAATGTATTTTTGCCTGTGGTAAAATCATTAGTCCGTGCATGTGTAGCAGTAGGTTAATATTTGCATTTATGATGTTAAGTGTTTGACATTAAGGAGACTGATATTTGCATCGGCCACTCATATTACAAATATAGATATATATATATATAATACATATTTTTTCATGTATTCTTTTAATTGTTTCATAACTGAAGAAATTATTAATCCTTTAGGGCATAACTAAACATTTCCTATGTATTTCATGATTTACAATTTTTGAACAGTTTATTTTGTGGAATGAAATTTACTAGAATTTTAATAAAAGCCTTGACAAATTTAAAATAATTTAATTTTATTATGTTTTGTTAATTTTTTTTATGAATATTAGGCTAGCTAAACATTTTTCTGTAATAATGCCATTTCAATGAGTCTTTTTTTTCCTGTACTCAAAAGGTATGCTTTCCAGAAAAGTGCAATGTTTGTGGTTGGTGGGGCTACATTTGCGGCTGAGAATATTCTTGGTACCTAGTGCACTATTCCAAAAATCCTTACATATATGCATTTTTTGAATAAACTTTTTGGAATGGCCACTGGTAATCAGCTTTTGTCAGATAAGCTTTATAAGCACTAATAGTTTTTTTTACCCTTTTTCATGATTCTTTGCTGCATCAATGCATATCCTTCTGTATCCTGTGCATATATTTACTAAGCTATAGTTAGCCCTTCTAACTTGAGTAAGGTTATAATAGGATTGTTAAGCTTCCAGCATGACACCATGTCAGAAGTCATCAGTGTTTCTCACTTCACAGTTTCTCATAGTTGGAAAGCAATTGAAATCTCTAGGCTGAATTCAATAAAGCCTACATGATCCATTAAGACTGCTGCACATTGCTTCATGATGTGCACATGATAGAGCATTGTTTTAGATTCAGTAAGCAGCTCCACACTGTATGTAGAGGTGCTTAAACACTGTAAACACAGTGACATGCTAATTATATCAAAAGCAGCTGAATTGTAAGCTAATCCACGATTAGCTATTCAGAAGCTGTAAAACAATAGTATGGACTCAGTAATGGTTTTCCCTGCAAATTCCAAAACCTATTGGAATACAGCCACAGAAAGGCATATACACAGAAAGAATATTAGGGGGTGCTGTTGCTTTAATTCATGTGTTTGTGCAACAGGCTGAATCAATGCTGCTGCTGCTGCTGATAGACCACAGCCAAGAAGGAGATTTTTTTAGACCCCATTTATTTTATCACAATCTGCTTGAGGATGAAACTGTAGAGTCCTATAGGGTGGATAGAGAAACATTACAGGAACTCTACAACCTCTGTTGACCTCAACTCAGATCCAGGGCAAACTAAGGAGAACCGATACTGATGGAGAGAAAGGTATGTGTAGCACTTAGAATTTTAGCTACAGGAACCTTTCAGATAAAAACAGGGGACATTCTGGGAGTGTCACAGGCATCAGCATTCAGGATCCTCAGTCATTTCCTGAATGCTATGCTCCAGCATGCCAGTGATTACATGTATTTTTCCTGTACACCTGAGGACTGGGCCACAGATATGCAATAGTTCTACCCCAAAGCACACTACCCTGAAGTACTGGGTGCCATAGACTGTACACATATAGAAATAAAAGCACCACCCAGGGAACAGGGAAGGGTCTACATAAAAAGCTTCCGCTCCATTAACTGCCAAGTCATGTGTAATGCTAAGAGAATACAGGGAAGGGTCTACATAAATAGAAAGGGCTTCCACTCCATTAACTGCCAAGTCATGTGTAATGCTAAGGGAATCATCTTGACTGTGCATGCTGGCAACCCAGGCAGTTACCGCGGATCACATATCTGGCACAACTCCCAAATGTATCAGATGTTTACTGGGGGTGATATTCCAAAGGATTATTTACTGGGATGCAGGTTATGTACTGGAACCATCAGAAATGCACACATACCAGCTGAAGAATGCTACAATGAGGCACACACACCAACTAGAAATATCACAGAGCATGTGTTTTGGCTGCTGAAGTTATGATTCCAGTGCCTAGCTACATCTGGGGAGCCCTACAGTGCAATCCAGGTACATGTACTGAAATCTTCACCGTCTGTGCCATGCTTTACAACATAATCTTAAGAAAACAGCTACAGCAGGAACAACAAGGGATAGGGGCACACATTCCACCACCATTGGCAAGGTCACCAAAGTCACACACAGGTGAGAAGTCAGAGGGTGAACCAGGAGCTGGTGTGGGTGTAGGCAGATGTAGGCATGCTCAATATGCCCTCGCATTGGCTAAGAGGCAACACATAGCACACTCACTCAACACCTAAATGGCTACCACCTTCATCCTACATGCTTACATATACTAACATTGATGGCAGGCAATGCTCACAACCTTTACCTACCCATGTAATGGCTGTGTACTGCTAGCATCAGACAGAGCCAGCCCTGAACTAAAAGTGTAGCAACTGCTGGATTTACAAGATAAGTGTTGAACCTGGAATATTAAATAATGTGTAATAATACAAATGATACTGTTACTTGGTAATGTAAGTAAGTAAAAGGTGAGTGATTTGTACAGCAATGACTTCAAACCTGTGACAGCAGTGACTTATGTGAATACATGTATCCTCTATCAAGTAATAGGCCTCCAGCATCAAAAAATCACACATTCATTCCTCTAAAAAGCACCAATGGTTACTGAATGTCCTCGGTTTGGCCTCATATTTTTGTGCTGGCAAATCATTAAAGAGAGAAGTTAGAAATTAATGACACACATTTCAGTTTCAGACTTCATAACCCTCAAAGAATCATAAAACTACTGATGCAAAAACTGATTCTATCAACTGTCTAATTATGTAATATCTAAATATAATGGCTTGGTCCAGCATTGTTGCTGTAAGAGAAAGGTAGGCATGTACAAATTACAAAAACCTGTAAAAAAATACATTTAGCAAAACAGCATCATAAACACAAATATACTAAGCACTAAGTCAGCTATACATGCTGAGCATCAGACACAAAGCTTATATATCCCTGAATCCAAAAAATAGAAAGCAGGTATATGGCACAGTTATCAACATTCACACAGGGTGTTGTGTGGGGGGAGCAGGAAGCCTAGGTTGTCACAAAAGGTAAGTGAGTGCGTGTGGTTAAGAAAGAAAAACAGACAGTCATGTGGATAAAGTATCCAATGGCCACTGAGGCAGAATGAGCTTTGAGCCTCATGACTTGAGCCATGAAACTGTTGTGTGTGTATCTGTATGGGCACTCCAGGTGAAATTGGTGTGTGAATGTCTGCAAGAACACAGCCAAGCTCTGTGCTAGCTGCACATCTTGCTATGCTGGACAGCTGTGGCCATGCATGGTAGAGCCAGCAGTTAATTATCATCTTACCCGACAATAAGTACTGGCTCTGCCAGGGGTTGCACAGGCATGCCCACACCCATGGTCAGATGCACTGCTGCTACCTGAACATGATTGATGTCTGCTGGATGAGCTCTCCTCACAAGTACACTCATGATCACAACCCCATGTCCTGCCACGTCTGGGTTTTGACACCTCAACCACTGACAGAGCAATGGAAGTAGTGCCACTATGTGAGAATGATCGGCCATAGCCATGTTGGCTAACATCAGATAATGTGGCTGACCTACGCCTATGTGAATGCCATACCCTTCCCTGCAGATTTTCCATCACAGACATTGCCTGTTTCAATGTGGCTTTCATCCTGTTGATTAAATCGGTAACATGGTGGAGTCAGTCATGCATGTCAGCCTGTACTGCATCTACATCCCTAAGCATTTCTTTGAAGGCCCTATTGGAAGGTGTCTGTGCCTATGCCAGTCCTAAGCATACATTGATTGGTACGGAAAGACACACCTGGATCAGGTAGAGGACAATCAGCAGGCTTCCTCCTCCGAGCATCCCTAGCAGCCCTCCTGCATGGCACCTTGTCCACACTTTGGCTATGGCCGGAGTCAACAGGCATTGAAACCACAGCAACCATACTACCCTGATCAAGTATCTTACCCTCCACCTGTCCAATACCTGCATGCTCACTGGAAGTGGTTGGCTTAGACCTACTGTCTGTGTCCAATGGAATTACAGGGGATGGCTGAATGTTAGCCTCAGTGTCAGATTCAAACTCTGCACCACATGACTGTGCCTCTGTTTGCCCACCATCATCATCATCAGAGTCTGCTGATACTCTGACATCAGAAGGTAAGATTTGTACACTTCCACTGCCAGGATCACCTGTGATAATAAATAACAAACACAGGAAAGAAATTAATAGCTACACTACTATAGCTCAATATATGCTAACAAACTAACAGTGGTGCCAGTATTACAGACAGTACAGCAATACACACAACAGTCCTGACAACCACATCACACATACAGATAAAATAAATATTTCTGTGAACTGCTCAACCGTACTGAAATAAAAATGTTTGGCTTACCATGTGCAGATGACTCCAGAGTACCTAGCCTGGATTGTCCTAGAATAAGTTAAGCAAAAGGTAAGGACACCATCATCACAATTAACAGTAACACATGGGGTTAAACATTTCAGACATTTATATGTCCATTAATGATACATTTAATAAAAACTTGAATGGTGCATCCCCCCAAGCCCATGTGTAATGAACCAAAATGTGTTGTTAACTGTATCAGTCTATGACAATTCCACCTCAAAAAATGTTGTTGAACAACCTTAAGTATTGCTGTCAATATTTTACTGTACAAGAACTTTTTAACAACTGAGATAGGTAAGTCTACCTAGAAGTTCCTCCTGGGACATGTACACTTTCCACTGAGCTCTCTTGGTGGATCTGTAGCAGGCCCCACCAGTAGCCATCTGTCCACGGGCCACTGTAGCTGCTCTCCTACAGGCTGATGAAATCATGTCAGTGACACTATGATGCACCTCATTATATGTCCTGCTGTGGCCCCAACTGCATGGACATTGTCCACTATCTTCTGCCAGATTTGCATTCATCCAGACATATCCCCACATCCTCTTTCATGCAGAAAAGCACCATTTTGGCTAAATGATTGGACAATGACATCACTCTCAGGGTCACTGAAGGGGGTTTGCGGGGATTGGGGATGCCTGGTTGCCAGAGTCCTATGTGACATAAAACACAAAAAAGGATAATATACATAAATATCACATAAATATAAGTTATGTTTAGATATAACACATAAAAGTAGTTTTTGAATATTACCCACTGGAGAAACAAACAAAAAAATTGAAGATATTCAAATATAAAAAAGGATTTATGTGGTTATAACATATCACATTCACACACAAAGCAAGGTTGGATCCAAAACAAGGGAGTAACAATAGCAAAGCAAACCTCTGTACAAGCAATTTTGTTTGTGCCAACACAGAAATGAAACATGGCTCCCCCACCCCCAAAACAACAAGCAAATGACACATTTTGCTAATAAACAAAAGGAGTACAATCTCAGTGAACTGTTATAAGTGATATCAAATAAACTGTCCCAAAACATGTGTACACATTTACCAAAAAACTTTCAGTTTTATGTAATTGCCAGTCACTTCTGCCTGTGACCAGAACTCCCCTAGAGTTGTCAATGGGCCATCCTAGAAGATTAACACCCATGTATCACTGACAATATAGGACATTTACATTTATCTAAAATAACAATAGAATACTGTAAATAACAACAACAACAACTGTAAATAGATATAGTTGTAACATTAGCACTTGTAATGAAAATTAATAAGGCTGTACATCTGAGAAAATAAAATGCCCTGACAAAATGCCTTTGCCATTAGTAAACTTCTAAGACATGCATACAGATAAAAGTAGCATTTGCTAATGCATATATAAAAATATTTTTCTAACTGACATCTGAGAATATCCAGTATATAACTCAAAAATGCAATCATAGCCTATCAAGATCAGTAGTCTTCTGTACAGATAAATGCTAAGTTATAGCAATCTTCTTCTGTGTTATCCACATAAACAAGTCTCCTCACCTTCAGGTTCCCTAGCTACATGATTCCTCTTTTATAGTGTAGATTCATGCCGGTAAGCATGGTGAAGATGCAAATGAGGTGTGACCTCATTAGAATTGCTGAATCTCAAATTCCTGGCTCTGTATAGCAAATGTAAACATAGTGCAGGCATTCTCTCAGTGTTTGTTGCTAATGAATTGCAACTGTGAATGATTACTGATAGGGAAAAGGAAAACACATTAGCAATTCAGACTCCCTTACCTCCAGTGGGTGTGTCAGCCAGGTTAGGTTTACAAAGTGTAGAAGTAATTGTATCAAGGTTTTAAATGTAAGTAAGCAGCATATATTTCACAGTTTCTGTTCAGTAACATCAAACCCCCTGCATTTATTGAAAACCATATACTGTATTATTGCCATTTAACATTCTCACACAATTTAAGGACAATTAATCAAAATGCCTTACAGAAGAATGAGCAACATACACATAGAGATAAGACAGAGCTGCATTTCTGCAATCAATGGTCATAAATGGTTGTGTAATCACTCATTTTACTACATCTAAAATTGATACATGTACAAACAACTCAGAAGTGTACAACTGTTATATGTCTTGTTAATACTATGGATGATATTGCAGTTGCCTGCATGCACAATGATTTTCATTCTCTGCTGCAAAGCTATATCTGTGGCAAAGAGGGATATGACACCCTTACTGTGTTTTGAAGGTTCAATGGTGTGAGAGTTCAAATCAAGACTTGTGCAAAAATCTTTCATTTATACTGACATAGATTTTGTAGTGTAGTTTATTTAACATATTTCTTTTCTTTCTTTTTTATTTTTTGTTTTTTAATGCAAATATTTGTGTGGTGTGAGGTTTAGTGCAAACATGGGAAATGGAGAAACAATAAATGTCATGTAAAGTACTTCTTTGATAACCAATACATCAACTATATCTGGGACTCACTTGTGTGTGTAGCACATATGCCCAACATGTTGATCTACACAGCACATACTATCAGTAGAACAGGGTTCAAGTCCCACCTTTGTCTTTGAAGGATGAAACCTAATAAGCATTACTCAAAAGGCGAAAACAAGTTAAGCTTTGCTTGTCTAATTTGCGCAACTCTTACCATCATGCAAACCTGGACTAATAGCCCAAACATGAAGCAGACAGAAGACCTGCAGACATTCTTAATTTCAAAATTGATACATTGTTGCAGTTTTTGCTTTCCATCATTCAATACCACTTAGCAACGTTGCACAGTGGTTAGCAACCTTACACAAAACCTGCAGGTCTAGAACACCTGCAGAGAGGAAGCAGATAGTAAACAGTTTCAAAACAAATACATTCTATTAAGTCTGGTGGGAATTACGCAAACACAGTAACTGGTGCTGCATGGTAGTTAACACACAGAAGTTACTAATGAATAGGGAAATATACAACTGTTATTTAACTATTCCTGTGGCCCCAGGTGTAAGTGTAGGGCTACAATACAGATGGTCCTGGATTCTAATACAAGAAATTCCAACTATTTTTTACTGTTGTTCCATTTCACTTTATATTAAATGTCACATAAAAAAGGTAAACATAATTATAAGCAACAATAACAATAAGTATGTATAACATTGGAGCTCATATGAATTATATGTATGACCAAGGGTATACAGACTACTATGGTTCTGTAATTATAATTGTGCTAGCTGGTCTTGGATGGCCTTCAGACTTCAATAAGAGTCATAAACACATGAATGTATAAGTCGGATCATTGTGAGGTGATACACATATATGGTTAGCCCCTCAGCCTTTCATGTCTATTCATATATAATTCATGACTATGTCTGAAAAGCACTTCTTTGGCAAAGACGGAAAATTACCATTGTGGAAGAAAATGGTTTGTCTCTTATGCATAGATTTGCATCCCACATTGTAAAAATCAGTTAGTCACTGTATAAACCCAAACCAAAAATGTATCAGGTCATGAAATGTATGTCCCCAGTACATGCGTACAGAAAATCATTTAATAGTTCCAGCAGCAGACAACACTGAAACTAATGCCAAGTGCCAGGTTAACCTTCCAATTTCTAAAACTGTTGTCCTTTCTGTTTTGCACTGTTGCTCTCCACTTAATGTCTCAAAACATGGTTGTCATGTCACGGTTTGCGTACTACCCATAAAAGCGATAACACGCATTGCTGGGAAATCATTATTATCTATTGCTGTGTTTTCTAGTTAGACATGTCTGGTGTTAGAAGGGAAGGTGCCCAGTTTAGGGCACATAGGTGAAGTGTTCAGGACTACAGTATCTTTATTGGACCCCTTTGTAAACAACACAGCCAAAGGCTTTTACAGGTTGACTATACCAACTCCCATTACTACTCGGAGGCTTGGAATAGTCTGTCCAAGGCTGTCTCCAGTGTGACTAGTATTCCACAAACTGAAGAACAGTGTAGGCATCCCTTCAATGACCTGAAAAGACACAAGAGGAATACACTCAACAAGTGGCTGGATGAGTTCACAACTAGCAACATCCCACAGTTATGTAAGTATACTAATAAAGAGAATTTATAATAGATAAAAAGATATGTCCTGCAAGACTGGTATGCATAATGCTCTTCTGTTTTCTTCTTTTTAATCCACAGCTAATGTAGAAAACATTGGAAACACTGTGAATAGGGAAGCCCATGCTGAGTGTCTAGTGAGACTAAGGGAAGCAAGAGGTATATTTGCAGCACAAGAGAATAATTAATTTAGCTTTTAAATTATTTTTTCTATACAGCTGTAGCAAAGTAAGCATGCATATCCTAACTGTAAAAGCAAGTATATATGCTTCAGCCTGTAGCACAAACCAACTTTAAAAGTCAAGTGTAAGACTATAGTCAGATGTTATGGTTTCAAATACCACAAGTAAAACAGTGCAATCTTTTAAAAATATTACATAAATTAAATTCTACACAAGTGGCATAAATGCCCTGCTGTTAACTTTAATTGGTATGATTGGACCAACCATATGTGCAATCTGCACATTGCAAGGATTAGTTTGAGCAATTCGTAATTATAGTTTGTAGTTATTAGGAAGTATACTTAAATATAAAACTTCAGATAAAATAGTTATATTATTGTGATACTGATTTTATCTCATATGTGGTGGTACTAATTTTATCTTTTTTCTTTCCTTCCAACCCTTATCTCTTTTTTTTCTAAGTGTCATCAAAATGTTTCCATGTCATCCATCTCTAACAAATCACAAAACAGGGAGGTAGGTCAGCCCCAGTGGCTCAGCCTGCCCCTGCTTCACCAGCTCCACACCAATGCCCAGCACATATGGGACTCAACCTAGCAGTACTGCCTCTGCAGCCCCTACCCTACCTATACCCTCAGGAAGCACTACCTTGGCAGCTGGTGCTGTGGTACCCTCTGGGAGTACTGGCAGAGGTGGGGATTTTATCACCTGCCAGAGGATGCCAGGGTAGGCATGTAGGGTTGTGCAAAGCACCATTGGTGTACACCTACACTGGAAGGAGAGGCTGCTTTCCCCTAGGAGTAGAAGACATCAAGCACTCTGGTAGCAAGTGGAGTAAGGGGACAGTGATGACAGTCCTGCAAGTGAAGACTAGATTTTCACTGTCCCCATGTTTGAGGATCACGTGCTTCTGTTCTCCCCTCCCTAACCCCAATTATGGTTTCCTCCAACTTTTTGGGTCCCTCACCATTCCTATCTTCTTGTTTGTCCTGTTTGTATCTGCTTCCTCACCTACCCAGTTTACCTAACCCAGAAATATCAATATCCATTAGGCAACATTCCTCTCTTACTGAAGTAAAAAAAAATGGGCATCTGTCTATACAGACAGAACACAAGCAACTTGATACAATGTAGTGCTTGTGTTCTATCTGATGATGTATAACTTTGTTGTGATGTTTTAATGGCTGACTATTGGCTGCTTTGTGTTTTATAAATTAGATTGTTGGGTTTGTATTTTAAGGATCTGACGTAGTGCTGTTTATGGTATGAAAGGGCTTGTTCATTTTATTGTTTTAAAGATTAAAATTGTTTTTTAGTTTCATCATTATAGCTGTGTTTTGTGTTCTCTCTGTGTTTCACTTCATTTTTGTATTGTTTTTAGATGCAAGGACATTTGATTCCACCCTACAGTTGTTTTCTTCATTTTTATTTTCCAAACTGCAGTGAATACTTGACATACAGAAATTAACTTCTGGTATTCACATATTTTGAAGAAACATTCCTGTTTTGCCCTTGTATTCATTTATGACTGGAATTGTGCATGAAATATCTTCTGGTACCAGTAGTTTATTGGTTAACACTGCCATTAATATTCTAACTGAATTTTGTGGATTCAGAGTAACTATCATTTGTAAAAGTACCTCTGATACTCCCATAATAAAAGTTTTGACTGCAATGAGCTATGACATCTGTTGTGTAAAAATAAATAAATAATTACATTTGCAGCCAAGATAGCAATGAACAATTCACATCAGTCTGTATTACCAACAATACAATGACTGTTGCTGCATCTAACAATAATCATTTCTTTCTTTGGTTCTGGCAGTCTTTTTACTGCTGCTGTTGCCTCCTTAGCATATTAAAACAAGGCAATTTACTGCACAGGAGTGGTAGTACACTTCAGAATCAATTGTGTTTCACAGGTTTTCACTGCATAACACACACACACACACACACACACACACACACACACACACACACACACACACACACACACACACACACACACACACACACACACACACACACACACACACACACACACACACACACACACGCATGCACAGAATGTTACCAAAACTATGACTGGTAAGACATATTCAATTTCCCCATAGAATAATCCTAGCAATTAGAAACCAGCAGCATTTGTTTAATCAGATTTTCACCTTCCTGAAGATGTAGTAATTGTTTCTGAAGAGGAAGCCATCCTCTTATTTTAGTACTCAGCAGGAGAAACAAAGCTTTCAATCATATGCAGAAGAAGAGGTGCTTTAAAAGAGTATTTCATAATGTGTGACAGCTCACAGAATCCGATGAAAAGTGCAGACTTGAAGACCTATAATTAAAAGAGAATTGCAAAGCTTTATCGGTAATAATTCAGTTTTCTCATGTAGCAAATCCATTTACTATCTTGACAGTTAAACCAGCTATTTGACTAGCTTGCAGATTTCCAGATCAGTACAAGTGAAGCAATTTTTCATTGCCAATGTTTTCATGGAACATATCAGTTGCCTGATAAAATGCAATAACTATTTACTCTACAGAGCATTTATATTGAAAATGTCACTTTTACAACCTTGTTCATTCTGGATTATGGAAAGATCTTTTTACGTTTTATCAAGGCAAAAATTAGTTTTGCTTGAGATATAGATCTATGTTGCAACTGAAAGAGGAAGGAAACTCACTTCCTTCAAACAGAGAAAAAAATTAAGTGAAATTCACAGCTTTCTCAAAAATGAAATTATTTCAACCTTCCATATATAAATCTGACACAAGCAAGTTATAAAAGACCAATTCACACGTGAAACATTAATTTTAAGTCTCTTTTTTTGCTGAAATTTGGGTGGCAAGTAAGGATTAAGGGCAATTAACCATATCCTAGAAACCTATCACATAGTAGAAATCAAAGCTACAGTGAAGTTCTCAGACAATAGAACTCGCTGCTTTCAATATCTGTCGATGACCGGAGCATGCTGAGAAGATTTTGACATTGTGAAGCCAAGTATGACTTCAGCACAGAGTCATAGAGAAGAAACTGAAGATTTGAAAACAAATCTAAGAATTAATGGGGAAAAATGAATCTTTGGAAGCAAATTTACGAGTTAAGAGATGCAAACATGCACATATTAAAAAATATTGTACACAGCAGCTCTGTGGTATAGAGGAATAGAGAGCTACCTACAATTTTAGTGACCCAGGTTGATTAATGGCACAGTCACTGAAGGAAATGACTAGGGAGGGGAACAAATTAGGATCAGTATCACCAGACCATGTACCTCAAGAAGGATTTAACCATTTGTCAGTTACATCACGCTAGTCCTTCTAAACTGCTACAGAAAGGGCTGGAATATGCACATACCTGGTGTACTGAAAATGGTCTGAAGCTAAATGCAAAAATGTGCAGCACAGTAGCATTTAGCAGAATAGCTGTCCACACCTGTTATGTTGTAAGTGGTACACTCTTCAAACAGATCGTGGACAACTCTCTCTTTCATTCAATCATCATGTTTCCACCTTAGTCAGGAAATCCTTCTGATGCACAGTTAATTATCTTGGTTGGACATTCCACTGACAGTGATTGCATTTTATTTAAGTCTTTCGGCCTTTCTCGGTTAGGGGTCGCCACAGCGGAACTCCCATCCACTAATGATTGGCAGTGGATTTTTATGGTGCCGAGTTGCCAGCCCGACACCCAACCTTCAAAGAAGGCATGCCCATTCATGCATGCACCTACCTGCATGTCTTTAACGTCACTCGACCACGGGGAGGACATGCAGACTCCACACAGAAGGTGCTCCAGCCGAGAATCGAATGGGAGAACCTCTTGCTGTGAAGCGACAACGCTAACCGCTGAACACTGACAGTGATTGCATACATATGTATTTGATACAGGATGGTATGAAAAGGCCTAGTACATTTCCAGGGATATATCTTCAAAGTCTATAGAAGTCCATTTAGCATTGTACTCTTCCCTTATCAGACCAAATATCTAATACAATGCTACCTTTGTTATGTAAAAATCCAAGCAATTTTTAACCCAAACAATTAAAGGCCTTAAATCCTTCAACTATCCTAGTAGATTAACACAACTCTTCTTCTTATACTGAATATCTTACTGACTACTCTCATGTGACCTGTGGCTTGCTTTGCGAGCCATGAAATAGCCAGTCCTATATGACCCCTATTTATTCACAAAACCAGTGTCTCTACAAATCCATGTAAAGGGACCTGCATTTATGCAAACAAATAAGCAAGAATTGCTTAAAGGCTATATTCCAAACTCAGTGTATTCCAAGCCAATATAATAAGTTGCCACTTCAAGTTAAGCCTGCCTTTTAGCCTAATATTGATGATTGGATGGGTAGACATACATCTACACTAGGGTTATATATATATGACCATGCTTGATTTAGAAGGTGGGCACTGTTAGGTACTTGTAAAGCATGGCAAGAACTAAGTGTGTCTCTTTAAAGTTGTATATGACTAGGCCTCTTATGGTCCCCATGATCATTTGGCTAGTATTGCTGCCATGATTCTGTGTTCCTGGAAATGAATGACATCACTGCACTGCAGCCATTACATGACCACCTCTGAGATACTAACAGGACTTTCACCAGAGGAAATGGTTAGGATTTAGATATAATGAAACACCCCAGTGGCTGTCTAGGTGACTCTCTCACTGACAGCTGAGTACAGGTTAAATTAAAATGGTTCTGTAGTAGCAGAAAAACATAACAAAACACACAACAAAAAATATCCCACATATCACAGTTACAGAAACTAAGACGTAGATGTAACTCTGCAGGATTACTTGCAATAAGTCACTACTCTTACTACAAATGTTAACAGTAATGTCATGCAGGTCTACTTTAAAAACACAGATAAGTAAATGCAGTTTCTGCTAAGCCATTCATATACAGCCTCAAGCCTTTTCCACATGTGACTAAGTTACATGAGAATTTAGATGTAGAAAAGCAATATATGTAAAGAGAGAGTACAGTACATCTGAGAAGAAAAATTGAGAAGTTATGATTGTATAGTAGACAGTGAATTTTCTCATGCATATTCACACAGACACACACACAGACGCACGCACGCATCTGTCTGTCTATCTATCTATATATCTATATGTATATATTCTCACAGAATAAAAGAAAATTGGTTTCAGAAGTTATGGGGGGTAAATTGCATTGCATATGTTAGAAGAGATATACTTTAAGTTGAGATCAGAAGTTGATGTAAGAGGGTAAGACTTTTTGATGGCCGGACAGGGCATCACAAAGATGTGGGTCAAAAATTGAGAAGCTGAGGTTTGCACATTGTAGTTTAAGTTTGGGAATTTGTAAAATTGCAATTTCATGTGATGGTCTTCTGAGGTTATAGGTGCAGAGTACAAAGGATTTGTCCTGAGAATCACTTTATCTATTAGATCTAGGAGACTCTCTCTCTCTCTCTCTCTTGGATGCCCTCCATGTGACAGGAATAAAGACACCTTGTTGAAGTTTCACATAGCTTACACAGTTTCAGTTTCAGACTGAAATGTTGCTGGGACAGTGGGGTACCATACTGATGAATCAGGATGCAATATTTAGGGCTGAAACTCTCAGAGAGAAAAAAATAATTCAAAGCATTCAGGAGTTGCTTAGGGTAATCACTAGGTTGGTGGGAAAATGTAGAGTGAAGGTTGGATAGAAGAATAAATACAGTTCAGATGATTGCTCTCCTGTATGCTTTATGCCACATTTCACCAGTGTCAAGCAGTTCCTGAATTGTCAGGCTCCAAAGAGTTTGGAACATATTTTTTTAGGAGGAGAGGTAAAGCTAGGGTGGTTAATGTACTTTGATAGACACTATGGGGGTGGGAATACTGTTTTTTTCATTGTTTTTCTGTTTCTGTTAATAGTAATGCACAAAACAATATGGTAAATGAGAGTAGTATTGGTAGGATGAAGGAATGGCTGGTATTAAAATGAAAAGGGAGCTAAGAGGAAATGGCAGGTTGAAGGCTGTAAATAACTTTTTTTAAGGATTGGTTCTTTGAAAATTTACAGCCAACAGTATGAAGTAAAGTAAATAAATGAGTTGAGAAAGGGAGTGGTCAGCAGAACAACTCTTAAATTCTTGTGTGGGGAGTACCCTATTCATTTCTGCACATGGCAGAGAGTAGGAAGTGATAAAAAGGAGTATGAAGAGTACTGTACTACCTTCCTCCTAAAATCAGCCACGAGTCCGAGTGAAGAATTAATTTATTTGAAGGACATATGGGAACAGGATTGTAAACTAGGGCAATAAGAAATAGGGGGATATTTGGTGAGGTGTGTTGAAAGTAAACGTCCTTTGGACAGCATAAGACCATCAAATGTGACTTTTTAATAATGAGAGTCCACACAGTGACACAAATTGAAAGGAGTGGTATGGTGTAGACTGCAGATGTGGTTCAGACTGTGTCAAGTCACTGTATATATTCTGGGAATGTGGGACTCTGAAGTGCATATGAAAAGAGAATAGATTGTGATATTTGAAACCATGGGCCTGTGGGACTGGATGTTTCTCTTATTTTGGGGTTGGAAATAGAAGCAAAGTGAAATAAGAAATAGAAATGGGGAAAAATATTTGCATGTGTCTTCTTCTTTTTCTTTTTGCTGTTCCCGTTAGGAGGTCGTCACAGCAGATCATCTGTTTCCATTTCTTCTTGTCCTCTGCATCTTGCTCTGTCACACCAACCACCTGCATGTCTTCTCTCACCACATCCATAAACCTTATCTTAGGCCTTCCTCTTTTTCTCTTACCTGGCACCTCCATCTTTAGCATCCTTTTCCCAATATGCCCAGCATCTCTCCTTAGCACATGTCCAAACCAACGCAATCTTGCCTCTCTGGTTTTGTTTCCAAACCGTCCAATCTGAGCTGACCCTCTAATATACTCCTTCCAAATTCTGTCCATCCTCATAACACCCAGTGCAAATCTTAACATCTTTAACTCTGCCACCTACAGCTCTGCCTTTTTGTCAGTGCCACCATCTCCAACACCATACAACATAGCTGGTCTCACTACCCTCTTGCAGACCTTCCCTTTCACTCTGACTGGTACCCGTCTGTCACAAATCACTCCTGGCACTCTTCTCCCCCTCTCCACCCTGCCTGTACTCTCTTCTTCACCTCTCTTCCACACTCACCATTACTCTGAACTTTTTATCCCAAGTACTTAAACTCATCCACCTTTGCCACCTCTACTCCCTGCATCCTCACCATTCCTCTATCCTCCCTCTCATTCTCACACATATATTCTGTCTTAGTCCTGCTGACCTTCATTCCTCTCCTTTCTAGAGCATATCTCCACCTCTCTAGAATCTCCTCAACCTGGTCCCTACTCTCACTACTGATAAAAACTGCTACTGCCAAGGGATTAAAAAGTAAAATAAAAGTGACTTTAAGGAATATTAGTCAAGGAGATCTTAAAGGTGCAATGCATGTTTAAAACCAGAATAATCACACATTGGCAATTGTTTTCTACTTTATTGTATTGTATGGTTCTCAGTGCTCAAATAAGTTTGTTTATTTATTTGTTTATATTATATGACAAGTTTTTCCGCTGGTTTGAGGTTGTTTCAGTGGAAACCTTGGGAATATCTCCACAAAGAACATAACAGTACGATCACAACATTACATGATTTTTTAGGAAGACAACATAGTAAAAGCAACAATTGTTAACAACAATGAAACTGGTCAGCAACAAATCTTTAAGGGGGAAGTTCTATCTTCTAATGCACATTTTTGCTGTACAAGAGTTTAATGTATTGGTTGCGTACTTGCTAGAGCAAATATGATTATGTTATGGATAAAAGAGAATGTTTGCTAACTGCTAAAATGTAAGATGGTCACATTAAATATAAGACAGGATAAACTATAGGCTGGATTCATTCAAGCCAATGTTAAGTGTACATTAACTGTACACCATTCTAAGTGAATAGACAACACAAGCATAACGCTCACCTTCCCCTTATTTTAGATTTCCTACTGATATTCTTGCAACCTTAAATAATGAGTAAATTCATAAAGGTTACCACAATGTATAGATTATGTCTATACTTAGTGCAATCTTTCTCATTGAATAGACAGCATAAAACATGAGCTAGGAATCAACTTGAACTTAGTGTATATTTAGTGTACACTTTGTATAGGAATTCATGAATCTAACCCTATATCTTATGTGTAGTACCTTATTTACAATTAAGCTTCATTGCATAGTAAACTGAAAAATAAATATTTTGAATTTATGCAGTCCATTTACATCTTTAACTCTAGGATGATGCAAATTCCAAGTATGTACTAGAGTTTCTGAATATGAGCTCATGGCTGGAGATGGTATGCTTAATCTCTTTTATGAGGAGATTTCATGCTGACCTCAGATTTTTAAGAGGATTATATTATTCTGTGAAATATTGTGATGATGTAGAAATTATAGGATAGGGAAACAGGTATAAATGTCCATAACGCTGTCCATCTCAAACTAAGTTTACTGAGACATACATTATATGCCATGGTGACAGACGTCTTAACTGTCCCTAGTTTGAGAGAACATTCCTATTTTCAAGCCTGATTTAAACCCCTTCACAGAATAGCCCTATTTTTGGAGGTCTGTCCCTATTTTCAGGGTTGATCTACCCTTCAGGAAATTTTCTGATTCCCCATTATCACATGTGATTTTTTTAAGGTGTGTCATACACAGAAAACCACATTATATGATCAACATACTAGTGAGAATAATAATTTAAAGAAAGAGGACAGCTTTTTTATATCTCTCTTTTCCTGAAGCAAGAACAAATTAATTTGTGTGGTAGAATTTTGCAATACAGTTCATTAAAGTGTATAGATTTTATACTGTCCCTTTGATAATGTGCTTATATTTTTCCATCATTTTAATCATTCCCAGGTTTTTGAACATACATTTTTTAGTAGTATCCACATTCCTACTAGAAGCAGGAAGAGTTATGTGCTGTTTGATGTTCAAATTTATGTTAATTCAATGTCTCGACTTTTAACTGGATGTTCCAACTTTTCAAGGGCCTTTGATCCTATCTTTATATGTCTAGCTGTGTGTACCCAGTATAAAACTAGAGAAACCCTATATAAAGGGTCTTGCCTAAACTTGAAATCTTAGTTAGCAATGACTGCCCATATCTAGGAGAGTCATAGGTGAAATCCCAGGCAGGGATTTATGGTTTCCTATCCTGTCATGCAGGCTATGCTTAAACATGGTCATAGAGAGGCTTTATTTGATGTGAATTTGTAGCCTAATCCAGTGGAGTGTCAATCTCTAGCAGTTCCCACCTATAGTGCAGGCCAGGTTAAGGTCCCTGAAGTGGGTGACCCTTTTCCCATTTGACTTGCGGATGTGCAGCATTTCCACTAGGTTTGGATCTGAGCTTGCTCTGCAGGCCAGGCACAGGTCTCCTCTAAGTAGTCTGTATGCTACTGAGTACAGTGATAGTGACTTAAGTCTGTCAATATATGACATAAGTTGGAGACCCTGTATTTTCTTGGTTAGAAATCTCTGAGGTCTCTCAAGTTGCCACAGGTTGCCTGTTAAGGCACATACCAAAGGCAGCATTATAATGAATTATTGGCCTGATGAGAGTCGAATACAGGGGTGTTATAACCTCTTTCGCTCTTGAGGCAATGCCTTTGCAGATGAGGTGTGCAACATAGAATGCCTTCCTTACCAGAGTAGACACATGGTGGCCAAAGTTTAGGCTACAATCAGCTTGTGTTCCCAATTCTTTCACTACTGAGTTGTTACTTAGGGTATTATTCTTTATATGGTAGTCTACAGGGATATCGTTTTTACCAAAGGGGATAATAATAGGATCTATATTATAATCTTGAAAGTTTAATAGTTCGAATGCATAAACATCGAACTGTATGCATCAAAATATTAAACAATTGAACCCCAATAAAAATATTTTTAACCCCCCCCACAAAAAAATGACTAACCAACTCCCAGATAGCGCTACAGTGTGGGAAAGGGAATTCCTCACCATACTCCATTGAAGTACGATCTCTGAGTTGGTATATTTAAGTAGTGGGGGGTATGGGGAGTACAGGGTGGCCTAAACACCCTTTACTTGTTTTCTTTTTTTTTAATAGGGTCTACTAGAATTTCGATGGTTTAATGTTTCGATCACTAAAGTTTGATCTTTAGTGATTCAAAGCATTAATCCTTCGATATTCTGATATAGACCCATAATAATACATTTTTAGCATTGAACTGGAGTCCATGGCTTTGGCATCAATCATTGATTTGTGTAAGCTCCTTTTGAAGTATATTGATTTTGTTTGTGGATTTAGTGATTGCACCTAATTTGCAGCCATCAGCAAACCTGGTCAGCCACAGCCCCTCTGTTTTGGCCTGAACTTCTGAGAAGTATATTCCAAACAATAGGGGTCCAACACTGACCCCAGTGGAACCCCACTGGTGACAGGTCTGCTGGTTGAGGTAAAGTCCCCAACTTTGACTGAGTGCGATCTGCTGGTGAGCCAGTTAGCAACCCACCTGACAACATAAGGGTTGATATTCAGCTGAGAAAGTTCATCAATGATGCCCGAATGTTGGATTTTGTTGAAGGCTTTGGCTAAGTTAAGGTAGGCTGTATGCACAGATTTGCCTTTGTCTATGGCTCTGGTGATGTTTTGAAGAAGCCCACCAGGTTTAACAGGCATGACCTGCCTTTGACAAAACCAAACTGTGTTGGATCAAGGGTTTGGAAATCACCTATATCCTTATTTATAAGGTCCATGATTATTCATTTCATGGCCTTACAGATAAGGCTGGTTAAGCTTATGGGTCTATAGTTCCCTGATTCTGTTCCTGTTCCCCCTTTACGAAGAGAGATGATGGTTGCTGTTCTCTATTCAGTAGGGATGAAGCCAGCACTCAGGCTGTTGGTAAAGAGAGTATCTAATTGAGTTCCTAACTCGTGTTTTAGACCATTTTAAAATACAAACTGGGATGCCACCCAGTCCCATAGATGCTGTGTTTTTGGCCTTGGAGACAGCATTAATAACTTGCTATTTGGAGATGCAAGGTAGTGGATATATCTGATGTGGCTTAGTGATAGATCACTTTGGTTATGGTGTGCAAGATCCTGGGTTTGAGCTTTGCAAAGGCTGTCTTTTTTTGCAGCCCAACTGAAGAAACTCCAGTTGTACTCGGTTGCATACAGCTTACTCAGAGGTGATCTCTTCCTGACATACAAGGCCATGTCGAACCCAGAATTGATGGACATGTTCCACCTAAAAAAAAACAAATCCCCGAGAGCCACATGCTCTAAGGATCTAAACCTCACCACAACGATAAATAGGACATGCTGGAGGGATAGATTCCTGTCCCAGAGACTCCCCATGCTTTGGAACAGGATTCCAATCTGCATTAGGCAGAGCTCTCACTAACACTCTTCAAGAGAAACCTTGACGAGTGGATGGGAAACAGAAAATGTACCCCGGGGATCACTGCAGTGGCTCTGCAGGACAGAGGCACAGGGAACTAATGACTCTGCTGGACAGAGGCATAGGGAGCTAATCTAAGGGGGCAGCGAAAGCCAACACATTCTGGCTAGGCTTACAGATGGCCTCGGGCAGATAGACTAGTACTTACCTATGAACCTATGAAATTATTTATGCCATCCCATAGGAAGGTATAATTAGCTTTAGTGAAATTTTTTAGCCTGATTTCACCTAAAAGGAGTTCAGGTGTTATAGCTACTTCAAATGTGACTGATTTGTGATCAGATTTAACCAGTGAGGGTCTTATACTTGTGGTGGTGCAACAGTCACCCATGTTGCTGAGGACCAGGTCGAGAATATTTCAGCCATTTGTGGGGTTGCATACTACTTGTTCCAGGGCATTAGTGTTAACAAAGTCCAGGAACCTTTGTGCAAGCATGTTGGTACTCATATAAGTTTCTGAGTCAATGGAGGGATAATTAAAATTGCCCATGACTGGAGTGTTTGGTTGCAATTTGATTGACTCAAGTAGGTCCAAATAAGCAGTGCATGTATCTTGGTTCATTGAAGGGGGCTTATAGCGAATGATGACTTGTAGGAGGGTCTTATCCACAGTTGGTTGAAGCTGGAATAACTCCATGGAGTTCTCCTGTCCAACCAGTTTAGAGGTATATTTATCTTTGATGAGGATAGCTACTCCTCCCCCTTTGGTTTTCACACATTTATTTTGTGGTCTGAAAGTGTGGAAGGCATTGTAACCTTGCAAGGATGGGGTACTCTCTGCAGCCCTGAACCAAGTTTCTGTGACTGCACAGATGTCAACATCCTCCAGGGAGAGGAGTGCTTCCAGCAAGTGCAGTTTCTGATTTAAACTCCTAGCATTTAGCAGCATGACTTTTAATTTATATGTGATTGATACTTTTAACATCAGAAATTTTGTTCTTGATACCTTGCCTAAAAATGGCACTGTTGGGGAGGCAAGTGCATTAGCCAGTAATTGAAAGCTTATAGGTGACAGGTGAAGACCATCTTTGGCAAAGCAACATGGTCTATCAGCCATGTTATCCCAAACTGACAGGAACTGGATCCCCTTAGAAAGACACCAGAAACTAAGCCAATTGTTGAAGTCAATCATTTTTTCTTTATACTATGGTATAATTCTAGGTGAGGATAGAATGCTGTTCAAGGCAAGGGACAGACCTGCCGGGGATACACATTTATAGATCTCAATCATGTCTCTCTTCATATAGTCCAGTGAGGTACAGCTCAAGTCATTCACACCAACATGAACTATGACAGTCATAACAGTACATGTTGTTGAGAGACTTGAGTGTATATGGGATCTGATGGATCCTGGCACCAGCTAGATAGCTGAGTGTAACCTTCTCCAGCCTGTTGAGGGGAGCATCTGTGTGTTTCACAATGGAGTCACCTATGACAAAAAAATTTCATTTAGATGTGCTTTGCCTTAAGGGCTTATTTGGTGAGACACTGGTGCTTGTGTTTTTATGTGTATTGAGTGTTGTAAGTGCTGTATTAAGTGCAGCATGTTTGTGTTTGGGAGGTCTCTGGTGTTTAGGTAGGTTTCTGGTGAGTGCCTTTGCATATAATGATGTATGTGTTGAGTGCATGGATTGTGTAGGTGGTGTAGTATATGAGCTGACAACCTGTTCAGTGTTACTGTTCAGTGAGTGAGAGAGTAAGAATTCCAAATTCCTAGTGTAGATGTGTCTCTCACAAATTGCACTTGGGTGATTTAGGAGTACAGCATTGTCAGTGTACATGAGGCAATTGCTACACTGCTTCAGGAAACCCATGTCAATCAGACTGGTAGGAGAAATGGAGGGAAAGTGACCATCCATAATGCAAGGTTAAATCCTGTTTTCACAGTGGGGAGAGAAAAATGGAGGGTTGTGGTATAACAGGGTGCTCTAAACTGGGTCTATACTAATGGGGTGCTCTAAAAAGGGTCTATACTAGTGGGGTTTCTCTAAATGGTATGACACTGTAGATTTGGTGGTTTTCGGAGTGTTTAAGGGGCAAAAGTGCAGTTGAAGTGCTCTCAGAGCTAAGCACAATTTAAGGACTTCTCATCCAGATCACGAGCAACTACAGCTCCTAAGGGAAAATTTATCTACTGAAGATTTTGCATCTATAACCATCAGTAGTTACCTCCACTGTGTGGTAGTGCACATTGGTGCAAGAAGGTGCACTACAGGTAAACAGTGGAATACAGCAGAGCATTGGCTGGTTGCCTAACTCTGTGGAGCTGTGTTAAAACAAGTTCAAACCCATGCAAACGCAAGGCTTATGTCGCAACAGTGAACAAACTGAATTAAACACTTTAACCAATAAAAACCTCAAAACTGAGCTGTGTGCCAGCAACCTTAAATCAATTGAGTCCCAACTGCACTTTCCTGTCACAAGGGTGAAGAAAGGCCTCTCCAACAAAAGATAGCCTAGTTTAGTGCTAAGTTAACAAACAGAACCGGGTTAGCAGGTCTGAATCTAGTCTATGCTACAGCAGACAAAAAGTGCAACAAATTAGCAAGAACCATTTTAAAAAATCAGCAATATAGCAAAATACAGTTTAAAAGTGCAAAATACAGTATAAAATTGAACTTCTGTTAGCAGAATGCAACAGATTCCTTGTATTGCACAGATGAATACAACAGAGCAGTGGCTGGTTGCCTGACTCTGTGGAGGTGTGTTAAAAAAGTGAGCAAACGGAATTAAACAATGTAACTAATAAAAAAGCTCAAAACTGAGCCCTTGCCAGCAACCTTCAATCAGATGAGTCCTAACTGCACTCTCCTGCCATAAGGGTGCAGGGGGCCCTCTCCAACAGAAGATAGCCTGGTTTAGTGCTAATTTAACAAACAGAACCAAATTAGCAGGTCTGAATCTAGTCTATGCTACAGCAGACAAAAAGTGCAACAAATTAGCAAGAACAGTTTTAAAATATCAGCAATATAGCAAAAATACAGTTTAAAAGTACAAAATACAGTATAAAATTGAACTTATGGTTATCAAAATCCAACAGATCCCTTGGATTGCACAGTTGAATACAGCAGAGCAGTGGCTGGTTGCCTAACTCTGTGGAGCTGTATTAAAACATTCAGTGTCTGGAAAATGACAAGTATCTATGGCAACAGGTTTAAGTTTCAGAATAGAATTAGCAGCCTAGTCAAAGATTACAAAAGCAATTCAAACAAATCTGCAATGGCAGGCTACACTACACTACAAACTTTATATACATGAATCAAGGTGGTACTGCCTTTTAAAATATTATTTCGAAACACAACTCACATCTCGTACCTGATAATTATATTATGCAGTAATTAGTTTTCATCTTTCAGTTAAACAACTCAGATATGTCACGCCCCCCTAGGCAGTTCTCAGACTCTGAGCAGATTTTCCATGGCATCATGCTGTGACACCCAGCAATTCTTCCTTCATTTTAAACAGCATTCCCTTCATACAGCTTTTGTCATAATGAAGGTCAAAGCAATGGTAGACTGCCTGCTTGATTCTATTATTTCTTCTAGAGAAGCAATGCTCCATAATATTCTTTTGTTTACAACATACTGCGCACAGCATAGCTGTAATATCTTACCTAGGCCTACAATACGTAGTTGCAACATCATGTCTAAAGTAACTATCAGAGAAAACAAATACATTTTCTGGCCCAGGCTCCTTATACTCAATGTAATTCTATGTTTCTATCCACTTAAGTTTGTGACAAACAGTGGACAGTTTAGAGACATAAGTAAGTCATAGTGGTGGGTCATAAGTGCACTGCTGCAGATAAATTTGACAGAGTTAGTATATAATAGTAACAAAAAAGCATAATGCTAGTAATAATAATAATGATGATGATGATGGTAATAATAATAATAATAAAAATAAATGATAATAATGTCATAATTACTCAAGTCATGGAGGTGTAGGTAATAGTTAAGTTGACTGAATGACAGACACAAGGTATAGAGTCTGATTCTTATCTTTAAGGGAAATTGGTAAGGCTTAAAATGACCTGTAAGGGTAGTTAGCCTGGTACTAACCTATTAACTTATAAAGGGTGTCTAACAGCAGGTCACTTTTTAACAAGTAAGGCAAATTTTTGATAAAGAGAAATGGCCTCATCCTGCTAGCTTTGCAATACAGAGGTATAATGCCTTGACTATGACAAGAACAACCCAGTTGAATAGCTGCTCAGATACTGGAAGAGCTGGGCAGGGAAGGATGTGAGTAAATTGATCGATGTTGACTTGGCCATCTTGAATGGAGGAAGGTGTGGTTTCAGACAGCTTATCACCACCATGAAAGCAGATGCTTATACAGCACCAAAAATAGAAATGAACAGGGATGTGTTCCCTTACTCAAATATATCCCAAAACCTGTATACACTTAACATAAGTCTACACACTAAACATTAATTACTTCCCCTACAAAAAAATTACCTACAAGCACATACCCCTCACTTACTACTCAGAAAGAAAGCAGCTGCCCCTTACTTACCCATACAAGCAATCTAACCTATACCAATGTGGAGATATCCACCCAAACCTAGGACCTAGCCCTGTGACTTTCAACACTTCCAGCTCATATAAATCACTAAATACCACCATTCTCAACCTTCAAAGTGTTAGAAACCAAATACCAGAATTCCATGCCTGGCTAACCCTCAATAAACCAGATATAATAGCTGCAAATGAAACTTGGTTGAAACCGTACATAAAAGACACTGAATTCCTCCCCCAATGCTATGCCTGTATAAAGGCTGATAGACCCTGAAAAAAGGAGGAAGTATTGCAGTACTTTATCCAAGTACCTTTGCCATTGTACCTTACTCCAACCCTATTCCACAATTTTCTACAGCTGAGATACTAATATTATTTTTAAAAATGAATAATTCTAAGAAACTCTGCATCATAGCCATATATCCCCCCAGCTAATAACATTCCCCTGCTAGAAGAAACTCTTGCCTGGATATCAAACAATATAAGAAATGAAACAATTATCCTTGGCGATGTAAACATAAATTGGCTAGATATCTCAAATCAATCTCCCCAATCTAATATCAACCTCTTTAACTTTACACAACTAGCTACAGATACAACCAGACCCAACAGAAAGAGCCAGTGGTTCAGTCCTTGATTGGATAGTAGTCTCTGACCTAAATAAAATCTCAGCAGTAGGCACACTTTCTTACGGCATTAGTAACCACCTCCCAGCCTATATTCTATGTAAGAACAGTCCAACCCCATGTCAACATCAATATAAACAAATAAGAAACCTAGTCAATTTCAACTCTACAACCCTAAACAAATCCTTGAGAAACATCAGCTGGAACAGACTAAAAGTTCTTCCCTTTGATAAAGCTGTAGAGCTCTTAAGTTCCACTTTTCTGGATACCCTAAACAGACTCACCCCAATAAGAGAAAAATAGACTAAAAGCTAATCATGCCATACGGTTCTCCATATCTACCAAACAAATCATAGCTGTTAGGGAAAAAGCATGGAAAAAAATGGCAAAGATCCAAAAATCCCTCTGATGTCCTATAATTTAGACAGCTTCATAATCAAGTAAAGCACCTTGCCATCAATGACAAAAAGAGCACTATCTTGGCCTTCAAAAGATTTATAAACAAAATCAAAAACATTTTTGGAACTCTATTTCAACTCTGTTAAACCCTTACACCAAAAACAACTCCTGCTCACATCCAGACAAAACACCTAGAGAAATAGCCACCCTCTTCAACTCACATTTCATCAACAAAATACCTAGCCTTGCTGCTACCTTTTTCAAACCAACTGCTACACTAACTCTTCCCCACCAACGTTTGCTTCACAAAAGACTACTACCTCCGCCCCACCCACCTTTTCTTTCTTTCTATACTGCTACTATCACAAAACTACTTCTGAAGCTGAAACCTGGCACTAATGCTCATGACAACTTACCCCCAGAATAGCTTCAAATGTCTGTTAAAGCCATTGGTTGTCCTATCAACATGCTTCTTAACAGATCTATCCAGGAGTCTTATGTACCTACTTTCAGTAAAAAAAGCATATATTCTCCCCCTCCAGAAAGGTGGCAACAACACAGACATTTCCAGTTTTCAACTGATTGCTATTATCTCCCCCCCTTTCTAAAATCCTGGAAAAAGGTAACCTTGATCAACTTCTAGACTATCTACTTCAAAATCAACTCTTCTCCCCAACACAACATGGATTTAGGCCAAGCTACAGCACAACTACCACTCTTATACCATTCATGGACACATTCAATCGAGCTTGAGATGCTGGCAAAATTGTATCCTCACTTTTTCTTGACCTCTCTAAAGCTTTTGATACTGTCTCCCACCACAACTTCTCACTAAACTCTCTAATCTAGGTATCTCCCCCAAATCTAAATTGGTTTACTAACTACCTAAAAAACAGGCAACATTCTAACAAATGGTGCAACTCTTTCTCTCCATTCCTTGACACATCCACAGGTGTTCCCCAAGGCTCCATTTTAGGACCTCGTCTCTTCAGTATTTTCATCAACGACTTTCACTACACTTTTATTAATGGATCAGTAGTACAATATGCTGATGACTCCACCAGTATCTGTTCTATTAACTCTATTACTAAACTTCTGCAAATAACCCAAAATGCCTTTACTTCTACTGGAACTTGGATGAGCAATAATCACCTTTCCCTGAACACCAAGAAAACCAAACTACTGTTATTTATTCCCAATAAACACACTCCCATAAATAAGTCAGATTTTATCATATATTCTGAAAACATGACTGTTATAGAGGTAGTCTCACATACACAATTACTAGGGATTATCTTGGACAAAAACCTTACTTTTGACCTCCATGTCCATAACACTATCAAAATTCATACCAAAAATTAGGCACCCTCTATAGACATAAAAACTTTATTAACCACTCTACTAAACAAACCCTTGAATTAATCTTTCTCATATCTTCTCTCCTTTATAATGGTCCACTCCTTACCAATATTTGGTCCTCCCTAAAAACTAAGCTTGAGTCCTGTTACAATAAAGTTGCCAAGTTCACGACTAGTGCAAAACACTCCTCTCATGACTGCCTTCCTTACACTCACTTAACTGGCTCGAACTCCTAACATACCTACAGTTAACTACAGCACATAAAATCATTTACAGTCCATCAGACTGTCCAGCCCTTTCTTCCATATTAACTCACTATCACCCAAATAGGCCACTCAGATCTGAAAACCAACTTCTCCTCCAAGTTGAAAAACCAAAACTCCTAGCTGGTCAAATTTTCTACTCGCTCTCTATTGCTAAACTATGAAATGCTCTGCTATTACCTATTAGGACCATCAGTAATGTTTTCACCTTCAAAAAGTCTCTCAGGCAACATCTCTCCACTCTCTGGCACTGTAGATGCTCCACTTCTCATATTCCTAAAACCTGATTCCCCATACTTAAGTCATATCACCTTTATTTACTTCATCCTTCCTTCTAATCTTTCCTCACTACTAATATGTACATCTATTGAATGTTCATCTAAGTCTACCTAATGGTTACTCTAATTCAGTACTAATGCCTTGTAGTATTTCACCAGCCTATACTTTCACTATACCTTGATTTGTATGGAATAGTACTGCTTAAACTATTATATGTCCCTTGAACTTATTTCTCTGTACTATCTGTGTTTTATAATGTATTTTGATGTGTTTTCTACTATGCTTCTTGTTTTTACTAACTGTTCTGAATATTATGTGCAGCTATTCAAACTGACTTGTGGAGCTTTCCTCCCCGGGCTTCCACTGAAAATGGGCTCTGCTTGGCCCAGTGGACTTTCCCAGTAAACAAATGCCAATAAATAAATAAATGTGAGTTAAGCTATTCCAAGTCAGTGGTTTAAGTCAGTTTATGATGGGTGAAAGCATGCCTATATATAGGAGGCCACACAGTAACACAGATGGGTTACCAACTTCAGCCTGAAGGCTAGAGGTAGGGTTAGGGCTTCACTAGAAATGCATCCATTGACAGGATGATGGCAAAGTCACAAACCATGTCTGTTGCTGCCCTGATGTCTGTTCTGGTCAACTCTTATATCTACATTGGGAGTAACCAGATAAAGTGGCACTAATAGGCTCAAGTCCAGTGTGAGTAGTTGACAGGAATGAAGACAAAAAGTATATATAAAAAAAGGCAGAAAAGGTCTCATCAAGGATAATCAACACATAGTAATTCTGCCAGTATGTGGTATGCTTTATAAATACTTACCTTGATAGAGTGTGAGAATAGGTGTTGCAGCAACAGTTGCTACAGAGCATAGGTTAACTATCTTGTTGGTATTTAAAAAGAATAAGTTCTGAAACCATCTTTTTAACACGTCAAACAGCAAAGTGTAACATCACTCAGTCCAAGGGCAACTAATCTATGCAGAGGCATTGGGTAACTGATCATGGCAAGACCTTGGATAGATCCAGAAAAAGGACTGCCACAGCATGTCCGTGACTTAGTTCAGTGATAATGGAGACTGCGATTGTTAACTGTGCAATACTGATCAAAAATCCTTTATAGAACTGTGCTGAAAGTTGCTTAAAATATTGTGAGATACAGTGTATTCTGCTGTAAGTTCTTCAATGGTCTAGCTTTTTCAGGATTATAAGCCTCAGAATCCTGTGAGTAGGATTATGTTTCATTTTATTTTAATTGCAAAAGTCACATTATGATTGCTAACAAAACTATGCGTATCCCTACTGAACTAATATTATTCAGGTAGGATGTTGGCACCCAGCCAAGTGTAGCAAGCTGTGATGATATGATGGGTAGATACATATCTGTGCCATGATTATCCATGCGTAGTCCTGCTTGATTTGAGAGGTCTGTGCTTTTAAGGGTGGCAAGAACTGCTAAGTGTGCCTTCTTAAGGATGTATGTGGCAGGGTATCTTACAACTCCTATCTTTTCTTGCCTAGTACTCTTTCTAAGTTCATGTGTCCTCTGCCGTTATTTTTGTTTATTCTAATTTTCATTGTCACCAGATGACTAAAACTATGGAGCTGGATGGAATCCTAACATATCGGACTTCTTGTTTATCGTTGTAGACAATGTCACTAGCCGACTAAAATAATGCTGTTGTATGTAGTTCTGTGAAGAAGGGTTAGTACTGCTTGTCCAATCCAAGTTTTTGTGTGTTAGACATATTATTTATTCGGAAATATAGTGTCATCTAACACACTGTTGGTTGTCTGTCAGGAAAGTGAATCTCAGTGAGTTTATAGGATTTAACACTAAACTTTGTAAATCCACAGGAACAAAATTAGAAAAAAACGGTTGTCCAAACGAGCCAAGGTACCAAACAAGTAACGTAGTTTATTTGTAAAAGAAAAAACACACGTTTTCGCTCCTGTTACACAGAAGCTTCTTCAGCTTACCAACTGACAAAAGTTCACTTCTTTTATCCTGTTGATAATCAGGTGATTAATTAAAGCATTAAGATTTAAAGGCAAAATGCCTGCTTAAACAGAAAGCAGAGTTGTGGAAGTGAACAAAACAAACCACAGAGTAAACGTTGGTCTTAGCACTACTGGAACCGTGCAACAATATAATAGTAGAACATATAAAGTTTAAAATTTAAAGTTTAAAAATTAACAGTTTTCTTCAAGAAAAATTGCCAAAAATATATACTAATCATTAAGATTATGTAGTATATAATAATGTATAAATATATCTATGTATATTGTACACAGGCTCATACCAAATAATTAAAATAATTAAAATTTAAAATTTAAAATTTGACAAGGTGTAATCAGCACTAACTAAAAGTTTTACAGTTACCTAACCTGACTGACATAACAATTTAATGACTCTATCTGACATGTCCGGTTAGTTATTATGCTAATGGGAAGGTGTTTAAAAATGTGTTTAAAAATATAATTAAAAATCTACAAATCTACACAAGCTGTTTCTTGGTTCGTATTTAATAAAAAGAATATGTGAGAACTGTCTGCCCTCGAACCTATGTCATACTACCTCCCCATGCCATAATAAGCATAAAGGTGTGCATACACCCATATAAGGAGAACCTTGGTGAAACTGGGTGTATAAGGTGGGTGTAAGATAAGTTGATATCTCAAAGCCAGCAAACAAAATAATATATTACTGAGAATATTAATTAATTAAATAGGACCACTACCTTAAGTAACTCCTGTATTTTAAGATGCAGGCTATATTACAATTGTCGTTTAGACCCGGGTAAGAGAAGGCATCTAGTTGTAATTGCCATTCTAACTCACGGGTCTCTAACAACAGTGACTGGGGCCCTCCCCTTTTGTCACAAAGTACCTGGTCTATGCCCATGAATTTGAAGCTGTGACCATGGTTGTCCCATATGTGTTTTGAAAGAGCATTATCAGACTTGTTGTTCCTGATAGCGTATAAATGTTGGTACATGCGGTCCCTGAACCGACGGTCAGTCTTACCAACATAGAATGCATTACAGCATTCGCAAAAGGCTATGTACACGATGGATTTGGTGTTGCAATTAATTTTATGATTGATGGTGAACTTCCTATTACCAATAGTAAAAGAGTTCCCTATTCGTATATGTGTGCACCATTTGCAACAACCACAGGAAAAAGTGCCTTTTTGTCTAGACATAAGGTCTATTGAGTTATTTCTCTGTAACAAATCCTTTAGATTGGAGCCTCTTTTGAAAGTGAATAGTGGAGTCTTGCCCAGTCTGTCATGTAATCCAGCATTGGTGATAAAGTACCAGTTCTTGCGGATTATGGAACATAAAAGTCCTGAGTGTAAATTGAATGATGAGACAAAGGCTGTAGAGAAATTAGTGTCACAATGAGTGTCAAGGGCTACCAAATTATTGGCCTCTACTGAGGATTGATTATCACTTGATTGAACGGTATTCGCCTCCATTCTATTGTGTACATTAGTTTGAAGTAACGGTAGATAAAAACCTTCTCTTCGTTTTGATGTCACTTCACCTATCAGATCAAAGATGAGCTCCACAGGGTATCCGCGACTACCAAACATCTCCGCAAGTAATGAGCATTCCTGCTCGAAGGCATCAGGAGTACTACACATGGATTTAAGATTTGCCATTGCAAGGTTTCCTGTAAAGACTTCTCTGTTTTTCTGGTAACAACACAGCTTCTCATACACAGTACAAGTGAGATGATATAAGGCTACTAGTACAACTCTGCCTGAACCACGGTGATCCTTGTCCTTGGTAGAACATACCAAAGTCTGGTATATTAACTTTTTTCACTTTTGGTAATATCCGTATTTCAAAGAACAACAAATGCTTGTACTTACGGAACTTTGCTGGAGGCACTATGGACGATTATGTAGATAAGTTTTAATCCTTTTGTTTCTGCCAATGAAGTGTCATTTGGGATTGAAAGCATATTGTTTGGACATGTGGTATTACCTGATTTTGGTAAATTCTTTTTTCAGGATAAAGGTGGGTCCCATACAAGGGCATGGAGTTTGGTATTTGTCACCTGCTAAACTTAATGCATGTCTAAGTGATATTTCATCCAAGTCTTTATCTTGCCTGTATATACACAGATCTCTCTCTATAAAGATAGATAGATTGATATAGATAAAGATATAGATATAGACAAGAAGGTTTGTCCATGTTTGGCCCTGCTTGGCTTGAGAGATGTATGCTTTTAACTGCTTTTAAGGGCAACAAGAAGTTTTAAGTGTGCCTGATATGAATCCATGTCTGAGAAAAACAGTGACAAGACTGGTAAGAAATACACACCTCGTGTGGCACACAAACATTGTGGCTCAACACTCTAAGGTAGACCATTTGTAATACGCCATACCAGATGGATTGCATGATGGCATCATGCTGTAACAAAATGGGCTTACACCATGATTATACCATGTCTCAAGCAGACTGCCCTCTAAAACTATTGTGGCATGTAAACAGAAAGGCACTTTGGCTTATCACACTGCCTATCCATCTAAGACATTATTTTACAGGGCTTCATTTACAAACTGCTTATTTATCTGGCTAGTAACAGCAGTCTCAGTTCTCATATTTAATTACTGGCTAAACAGAAATGGAAGTGCACAGCAAACAAGCTAGCATATGGATGCTAGATATATTCAGTAGTGAGTACATAATGTAGAGTTTTAAGTATGCAATGAATGTGAGACTGGAACTTCTGATTGATTTATATTAACCTTTTGTGGAATTAGTCATTTTGGAAAAATTTATTTTGTTTCAAGAGTAGCACCATACGATGTGGTATAAAGAAGCAGCCTTACTGAGCAATTAGCTTAATTAAGGCAGTTAGGGTTAAATTTCATGTTGGGGCCTTTATGGTAAAATTGGAGAACTGGTTATCTAAGGTATATACAGAATAACCTGGAGGGGGTAAGTAAAGGTATATCCTCATGTACAGCATGGAACAATCCATTAATAAGCACACTCCAGTTCTGAATACAGCACAGTGAGTTATAACAATTGTGACTGTTAACACTAGATGAATCCAAAGTCAGTGCTATATATAATGGAACACCACAGCAAAAAAAAAGTGATACTATATGCACTGGAACAGAAACACATCTGCTTGTTGTCCCTGAGCTCCAGAAAAAATGCAGTAATAAATAAAAAGCAACACATTATCTGGCACTGTGGAGCAGAGGGATAGAGTCTTTACTGTGATCCAGTTGGTCAGGATTCACTTATCAGCCCTGACACTGACCCAGTCAGACAGCAAGGCAGAGGATTGAAGGGATGTGGCCTTCTCGACTGGGTAGTATGTTTTAAGAAGAGTACAGGGGAGTGTGATTTATCTGGTAGAAGGCAGGAAACCATTTCCCATGCCTGAGGGTAAGAATGAGGTTGTTTTCTGGCAACACCCCTTGTTGAAGTGAGGGATAGCCAATGAGGACAGCCCATTGCACATTCCCTTCACCTCCACAAGCTGAGTGTCT
Source organism: Protopterus annectens (assembly GCF_019279795.1). Taxonomy (NCBI): domain Eukaryota; kingdom Metazoa; phylum Chordata; order Ceratodontiformes; family Protopteridae; genus Protopterus; species Protopterus annectens. Next base: position 542,639,105 of record NC_056732.1, on the reverse strand, counting down.
ATGGGAGAAATGCATGGATAAAGAGGAAACCCTCAAACCACCCCTAATGGCTGTCTAAATAATGTCCCTGATGATTGATCTTCATCTTGGTAATTGGGAATGAATGGGCTAATTTCCTAGAAAGAACAGGTGGTGATGTCTGTGTGTATATTAACAAAAATAAAGAACATATCAAATATTATGCAATAGAATGATTGCAGTTGAGTGCATGCATTGTAACTGGTCAACTATTCACTTTACAATGGCCTCTCCCTTTTAAACTTCTTAGCTGCAGGCTGGTTGGCAGGACTCTGTTACAGCATCTTGTAACAGTCATATTTTTTTTTTTTACCTTGTGGCTCCTTATGTGATGACTGGTCACTTTACCAGCATACCACTTATGATGTGGAAGGATTTGGCATAATGTTTATGGTCATTACTTCACAGATACAAAGCACAAGTTTTGATTTTTTTTAAGGGTTGGGACTTGACATAATGGTTAAGGTGTTTAACTCATAGATAAGGGGTGCAGGATTTGATTTTCATAAGGGAAACTAGCTACATTTAAAATGGCTTATGTGAGTGACTACCCTAGTACATACCAGTTGCAGCTACTCTTTTGTATAAATAGTCAATGGTGGTTGTTCTCTTCTTCACTAAAGTAGTATGCCAACAGGCTGGGAATATGTCATACTAATAGTAATGCTGTAAAAAAGTTCAAAGTTGTTACTAAGAAATAATTATACTGTCCCTATACATTCTCAATAGGCAGCAGATCATGGCACAGGTGTTTCATTATTCAGTAAATTATTACAAATCTGACTTAAAGGTTTCCTCTTTGAGATAAACAAACTGTTTTGTGACGCTGATGTATTTACTGCTATCATGGCTAAAAATCAAATCCTAAGGTCCAAAATATGCTTGTTTCCAACTGATATGTTTTTCAGATATACTCAAAGGACATAAATTGCAAATTCAAAATATGGCCGGTGCCTATTTATTTGTCTGCTAAACAGCATTAGAATAATTAGAAGTGATGCAAAACTCCAAATACTATCATCATGCTTAAGGCTTTGTACATAAGGGTCACTGTATGCCGAAATATGATAACCTCACAGCTTTAACACAGAGACTCTGTAACCATAGCTTAAGGAGACTGAAACATTACTTACTTCCTGAAAGACAGGAGTCAGCATGCTGAGAGGTGACACGGAGTACTAGCTAAAATACCACAGTGATGCTACAGCGGAACAGTAGTATTGCTATACACAGCACACATGCTAATGGAAAATACCTTACCAGGCGGCAGTTAAATGTATGACATCTGACCAGCGATTACTGAAGAATGCTTGGATATGAGTATGAGAGAAAATGCATATTTTTTTGTAGTCACAGTTTTGATCCCTGTTCAGTTCAAAGTCTACTTCATGTAATGATGGGTGTCTTTGTACCCAAAAAATCCACACAAGGAATGCTGAGAACAAAACTTTATAAGACGCAAAGCTTTCGGGTATGACCCTTTTTCAATACTGAATACAAACATATAATGAGCAACTGCTTTTATACAAGCCAAGAAGTCATGTGACTGCAGCCAAAATCACATGACATATTTAAAAATACAAAAAGTTTCAAAAAATCTTTTTTTAAAAAATATATATATATACATGTATATGCATATCTCTCCCAAATATATGAATACAGTAATACATAAAAAATATGTATATACAAATACATATAATGCATATAAAATATGACAGTAAATCAATCAAGTTGGTAATAGAATAAAACAAAATAAAATATTCATTTCAAATTGCGTTGCAAACCAACAAGGATAGGTTTAATACTGACAGTGCTATTAATACCAGGGGGGCTGTCAGCTCCTAGGCGCACTATCCATTGATACTCTTTAGTCTCAAGATAGTTGTTAATATCACCACACCTACTCGAGGGAACAACTAAATCTATAACCCTAAATCTGAATGTATGTAAGTCCCCATAAGACTCAATGTGTTTAAATAGAGCATTCTGAGCACACTGCCTCCTTATTTCTGACTTGTGTTCAATAATTCTATCTTTAAGTCTGCGTGTAGTCTTACCAACGTAGTATGCAGGGCATGCAACACATGATGCCATGTATACCACGTTGGTAGAAGTACAGGTGGCCTTTACATAGAATTTATATGTATAATGTGTTTTCAAGTGTACATATGTAACAGATTCTAAACCATTGACCAAGTCAGAACAACAGGAGCAGTGATGGCATTGATAGGTACCAAAATGGGATTCAGAACACAGAGGTCTATCAAAAAATAATTTAGAAGGAGAACGAAAATCCTTATAACATAGCATACTTTTGAGACTTCTCATATTTCTGAAACTAAAAAATGGTTTATCACCTAACAATTTCATGAGTTCAGGCGATGCCATTAAAATAGGCCAATACTTATAAATTGTATGTTTAACAAGAGTAACCTTACTACCAAAACCAGTGACATATCTAAACCTCTGATGTTTATCAGTATTAGAGGTTATATTAGTTGTAATGTCAAGATTTATAAGTTGTGGATTTCTAAAGTAAGGAACATATAATAAATGTCTATTATCAGAAACATAATTTTTTAGTTCATCCAAAATGGTAACAGCATAACCACAATCAAGAAAATCTTTGCATGTTTCATTTAGCTGTACACTAAAAGTAGCATCATCCGTATTGAGTCTGCTCACTCTAATAAGTTGGGATTTAACCACACCCCGAAAAACATGTGGGACATGCATGCTTTCTGCATGTACATATCTGCCTACATGTGTCTCTTTCTTGAAAACAGTTGTATTAAGAATTCCATCTTTTAGAAAAATACTAACATCAAGGAAAGAATATGAATATTTTATTTTGTCTTATTTTATTACTAACTTGATTGATTTACTGTCATATTTTATATGCATTATATGTATTTGTATATACATTTTTTTTATGTATTATTGTATTCATATATTTGGGAGAGGTATGCATATACATGTATATATATATTTTTAAAAAAAGATTTTCTGAAACGTTTTGTATTTTTAAATATGTCATGTGATTTTGGCTGCAGTCACATGACTTCTTGGCTTGTATAAAAGCAGTTGCTTATTATATGTTTGTATTCAGTATTGAAAAAGGGTCATACCCGAAAGCTTTGCGTCTTATAAAGTTTTGTTCTCAGCATTCCTTGTGTGGATTTTTTGGATTACTTGCAGTTCTACCTTTTTCATCTTTGGTGCTACTTTGCTGGATTGTTGAGTAACTACATCTGGTAGCCTTTTTTTGCAGCCTGTTACTTAACATTGAAAATATGGAATCATTACAGTCTCTGTTCATGCAAGAGGTGAATCCTTTATTGGATTTTGTTCCTGTTATTGCTCCTGAGAATGGAACGCAGGTCAACTTGGATAATTTACCTAAAGGTGACATTGATACTTTTAATTACAAAATCATGCTTTTTGAACGTAAAGTAGGTTCATTCAAACGTTTTCAGTGGCAGAGGTTCAGTTTCTCTGCATATCTTAAAATGGGGATAGTTCCCCGGGGTCTAAGGATCCTAAAAATGCCATCTTATGGGAATGTGTATCCCGAGCTACTTAAAAGATGGCAGCAAATGAACTTAAAGCTTAGCTTAGACTACATGTCACTGATGAATGAATACTTTATCTCTGTTGAACAAGAACTAAAAACTAAGATTATTAAACTAGATGAAGAACTCAAATCCCTAACATGCTTTTCTGAAATGTCGCAAAGATATAATTCTTTATTTAGTAAATTTCGTGAATTAGATGATAAACTCGAGATAGTCAAATAATGAAAACTTTCTCGAGATATCAATGATTTTCATTTGGGTCACATCTTCTCTTGGCCAAGGAATGACCCAAGAGACTCAATATTAGAAGTATCTAATAACAAAAAAACTTTTGCCAGCACTTCTGTGAGAGCGCTGGATGTCTTTCAGTCTTCTATTTCAAATTTGACTATTGGCGCCGATTCTCCGTTGAAGGACACTGTTACTTTAAATTTTCCTGAAGCTACAACCACTCCTTCTTCCACTAACGTCAACGCTGACGCTGTAATGGCGCCAGTGATGGAAATTCCAGCTAATGCCTTGACTTCGGTGATGGATGCACAACAAGCAAATAAAAAAAACCATCAGTCTACTTTAAACTTCGTAGAAAAACGATTTCAACTAGAGAAACCGGAACGCGTGCAGGAGCCTCTCAAGAAAAGGGAACCCTCTTTTACGAGGCAAGAAACTTTGTCAATGAAGCGCAAACACGACAGCCCATTGAGGCAAGGCAAGAATGCCCGCAAACAGTAAGAGGAGTTTTAAACCTCTCTTCTTTCGTTTTGAATGACTTTCATGTATCCCTTCTTTCTAAGGGGTTAAGTTTTATACCTATGGGTAATTTAGACTTGGTTAGCATCATTACAGACCTAAAAGTGTTTGTGAGAAATTTAAATCTAAAACTGTTGTTTAATGCTAATACTGATTCTAACAGTGTTCTTAAAAAAATGCAGTGTCTTCATACCTTTAAATGCACCTATTACTACTGCTTTTCACAATGTATGTGAAGCTGACTTTAGACAACAATATAAAGTCCATGATAGAATGTTTAGCTATAATATGACTTATGAACATCATCTTGCATTAGAAAATCTTAAACGAAATGATGAGATTATTATCAAACAGGCTGACAAAGGTGGTAGTATTGTAATTATGGATAGGGCTTGGTATAATTCATCGATGGAGAAGTTATTGGTGGACCAACTGTCTTTTAAAAAAATTAGTCTGTTAGATGTTAAGAAACATATTACTAGTGTTAATTTGTCTATTTATGATATGCAGTTTAACAATAATATTAATTTAGAACTGTTTCATTTTTTTCTCTGTGCCATGTCCCATTACACCTCAGTTATATGGACTCCCAAAAATACATAAATGCCTGTTAGATCCTCCTATGAGACCTATTGTCTCTGGCAATGGATGGGTCACCGAACCTGTTTCGGTGTACCTCCAGAAACAACTTTTTCCTTTTTTAGATAAGTGCAATTTTGTTATCAAGGATACTGGTGATTTTCTTTCTAAACTATCAACTTGGTACTATAGTGAGCCACGGAATTTAGATGATTTTTTATTTGTTACCTTAGATATTGTTTCACTGTTCACTGTCATCCCTAATTTATATGGTGTAGAGTCTATAAGAAAATTTCTAACAGCTGAACAATCTTTAACCTGTGATTCCATTCAAAATATATGTCAACTATTGGACTTGGTGCTTAGTCACAATGTATTTATCTTTAATCAGCAACCATATTTACAGGTCAACGGGGTTGCCATGGGCACCCCCGTGGCCAATACGTATGCAAATCTAGTATTATATCAGTGGGAACTGGATAATATGCATGATGGTGTTAACTTTTTGGATATACGTGTTGTGTTTTATCAGCGTTTCGTTGATGACTGTTTTTTAATTTGGAATGGTTCTAGGAATAGTTTGGAACAGTATCTTTTAAATTTGAATAGTACCACAGCTTTTTTAAAATTTAAATCAACTATTACTAGTAAAGAGGCTTCTTTCCTTGATGCTAGTATTTTTCTAAAAGATGTAATTCTTAATACAACTGTTTTCAAGAAAGAGACACATGTAGGCAGATATGTACATGCAGAAAGCATACATGTCCCACATGTTTTTCGGGGTGTGGTTAAATCCCAACTTATTAGAGTGAGCAGACTCAATACGGATGATGCTACTTTTAGTGTACAGCTAAATGAAACATGCAAAGATTTTCTTGATTGTGGTTATGCTGTTACCATTTTGGATGAACTAAAAAATTATGTTTCTGATAATAGACATTTATTATATGTTCCTTACTTTAGAAATCCACAACTTATAAATCTTGACATTACAACTAATATAACCTCTAATACTGATAAACATCAGAGGTTTAGATATGTCACTGGTTTTGGTAGTAAGGTTACTCTTGTTAAACATACAATTTATAAGTATTGGCCTATTTTAATGGCATCGCCTGAACTCATGAAATTGTTAGGTGATAAACCATTTTTTAGTTTCAGAAATATGAGAAGTCTCAAAAGTATGCTATGTTATAAGGATTTTCGTTCTCCTTCTAAATTATTTTTTGATAGACCTCTGTGTTCTGAATCCCATTTTGGTACCTATCAATGCCATCACTGCTCCTGTTGTTCTGACTTGGTCAATGGTTTGGAATCTGTTACATATGTACACTTGAAAACACATTATACATATAAATTATATGTAAAAGCCACCTGTACTTCTACCAACGTGGTACACATGGCATCATGTGTTGCATGCCCTGCATACTACGTTGGTAAGACTACACGCAGACTTAAAGATAGAATTATTGAACACAAGTCAGAAATAAGGAGGCAGTGTGCTCAGAATGCTCTATTTAAACACATTGAGTCTTATGGGGACTTACATACATTTAGATTTAGGGTTATAGATTTAGTTGTTCCCTCGAGTAGGTGTGGTGATATTAACAACTATCTTGAGACTAAAGAATACCAATGGATAGTACGCCTAGGAGCTGACAGCCCTCCTGGCATTAATAGCACTGTCAGTATTAAACCTATCCTTGTTGGTTTGCAACGCAGTTTGAAATGAATATTTTATTTTGTCTTATTTTATTACTAACTTGATTGATTTACTGTCATATTTTATATGCATTATATGTATTTGTATATACATATTTTTTTATGTATTATTGTATTCATATATTTGGGAGATATGCATATACATGTATATATATATATATATATATATATATATATATTAAAAAAAGATTTTCTGAAACTTTTTGTATTTTTAAATATGTCATGTGATTTTGGCTGCAGTCATATGACTTCTTGGCTTGTATAAAAGCAGTTGCTTACTATATGTTTGTATTCAGTATTGAAAAAGGGTCATACCCAAAAGCTTTGCGTCTTATAAAGTTTTGTTCTCAGCATTCCTTGTGTGGATTTTTTGGATTACTTGCAGTTCTACCTTTTGTCTTTGTACCCAGTAATTCTTTTTTGGTGAAAACAGATCAGCCTAGGTAATTAGGACCATGGAAGAACATGAAAACCCTGGAAATTATTTTTAAAAGCCATTTAGAAGAGTAACAGCTGCAAGTTATCACTCAGATGGTGAGCATTGTGAACCTAAACGATGTTAAAAATAATAAAAATTAAAACTAAAAGAATAAATGTTAAGGAATATATTTAGTGTCTAATCTTTGGATAATAGGGACATGCAAAGGCATCCATTTGCTGGTGACAGAACGAGATGATGGATGAAACATCTTTTCAATCACTTTAGGCTTTGTTCATTCTGAATCGGTTCAGCAGTGACCTCATGTCTAGAACATCTTGCTGTCAACAGAGTTAACTGCTATGAAGCAAATATCATTTCTCTTGCATTTTAGTTATCTGCCAGACATTCAAGTTTTGAAAATTGTAATAATATTAATAACATTAATATCATATTCTGTAGAGCTTGTGTCATTGTGATGCATTACATTCATAGTACTGCTATAAGAATTTCACAAGTTTCAGAAAAGTGAGTCCGGTAAGAGATTATTTCCCTTTTATTTTATTTTATTTTTAAATCATGCATTCACAGTGCAAAACTACCTGAAAGCATTATGAATACTGTCTGTTAATGTGGGGTGGCTAGTGGTGGCATTTAAACTTTCAGAAAAGGAATAATATTGCATGCTTACTTTAGAATATAAAAATAAATTTCTAAAGCAAAGTCTCATTCTTATTTTATTAATACTAAAGTCTGTGTGTTGGAAACTAATTTAAAAAGGAATATAGTATGTTCTGGTACTGCTACGATATATTTAAAATGAAACATGGTGTCATTTAAAGAGTATTAATAGTTATAACATGCTTACAAGATAATTATTTTCTTATCTAATTCAAATGCATTTGTCTCTAAGTGTGTGTCTGTATGTGTTTGAATGTATTATATATCATCCTGCTTGTAAATAAAATCTCCATCCTTTAAGAAATCTAAGCGATTGTTAGACTCCCAGCCAAACAAATAACACTGCTGCTATTTACAGGAAAATGGTTCTTATTAAAATAAAAATATCAGTAACAGTTGGCAGACAGAGGTACTATTGAAAATATATGATTAAATATAATAACTGTCAGTTACATAATATGAGTAATGATTTAGGCACCCAAGGTGCAGTACCTATAGGTTATTGACATCTAAATTCTGCTGCAGAAAGTGGTGATGGGCAGCTGTGAAGTGCCTTTTTAAATGTAATCCATAATTTCAGAGCAACGTCTGTTCTTGGTCATGCAGTTATCCAACTAACAGACACACACACACAAACACACACACACACACACACACACACACACACACACACACACACACACACACACACACACATCTCTCTCTCTCTCTCTCTCCATATATATATATATATATATATATATATATATATATATATATATATATATATATATATATGTATATATATATATGCATATGTGTGTGTGTGTGTGTGTGTGTGTGTGTCTGTATATATGTATATATCATACCTCTCAACTGTACAGATTTTCGCAGAATGTCCAGATTTTTGCCTTATATTTTTGATCTGTTTTTCATAAAATTGTGGCTTTATGGATACCAAGGAATTAAAGTGAATACTACAGATTTTGGTGAAATCCACAGCAAAAGATCAAAACATATATAAAATGCAACCTGTTGTTAATGAACTGCAACAGGCTGCAGTGATGCAAGCATTAGAGCAAGGCTGCAACTAAATCAGTTGTCACACTAGCATAATTGACAGATACCTGCTAGACACACAACTGGCGCAGACTGTCTGCAACATGTGTGCCCTACACATGTCTGTGGAGACCTTATGAGGAAACCCAAATCCCTTGAAACCGAAGTGTGTTTCAGCTTTCGTGTACTTTCATCTGGTCTATATCACTTTATCGAACGTTCACTGCTGTGAACCACTGTTCATAGAACTAAATTTATTTATTTATTTTATTTTACATTTGTTATTTTACATTTGTTAACCGGTGGTGTCTGACTGAGCCGAAAAGGCCCTTTTTCAGCAGAGGCCCGGGGAGAAAAGCTCCACAAAGAAAAATTACAGACACATTTAGTTATTTAGACATAATCAGTATACACACAACTCTCTTACCACTCTTATTAATTTACTAACACCTATTGGGCTAGGTATTAACAATATTATCACGGAACAATGTAACATCTTGAAATTGGTAGCCCATTCTCAAGACCTTCCTCCTACAACCAGCGATTCACTTGGTATAGTCCGTCCAAAAGGAAACATGAAGCAAGCGAATTGTAGCGTAACTGACTTTAACTGTACTCCAGCAGTCCTACGTGAAACTGCCTCGCATTCAGGTACGGTAGTGCCCAGGGGTTCTAATCATGAGGGGAATGTTTGCCCTACATCGACGTTTATGGAATGGATGCTAACAAAACCAAAATTTTTATATGATGAACAGAATACCAGCCGTGCAGGTGTGGGGCGTAATTACCTGGAGACACAACGCCTTTTCGAGAACGCTCTCTACCGATATAAAACATTGGAATTGGACAACTTGTATTTGACTGAAAGCCTAAACAAAGGTATTGTGCCAAAAGGCTTGAGGGTATTTAAATATCCCAACCAGGTAATTCCTGGTAGTGAATTTCACAAGGATTTAATTGTAGCCTTTGACCAATGTGGTCTGAGTATTGTTAAAGCTATTGTAAAGAAAAACAGCAATGAACTTTTAAAATTGCAACAAGACATTTCTAACTATTACAAATGTATGACCGATGATTTACTATTTGATGCTGCTAAGTACCACGATATAAAGAGGGGAGTAGACCAACATTGTGAAACAGTACTTAATCATAAATATAAGAAGTTAAGGAGAGACATTTTAGAATATCAGGAAGGGCGGCAGTATCCCAGCCCTCCATATAATAGATGGCATACACACAATCATGTTAGTGAACAGACACTTAATAGAAATGGCCCTAACCCTACAGTCTTGGATGACCAAGGGGGGGAAGTGTTTCCAACTGAAGAAATACAGGGAGAGAGTTTTGAAGGGGAGCCTGCATTACGCAGGTCTGAACGTATACGCCAGCAGGGACAGCAGTCAATTGATGATTACCACCCTTTAGACAGACCCCCACAGGAACAGAGAGGGGGCGGGGGGTTTCCTCGAGTATGGAAGAAAAACAGGAGACAGGACTGGTAGAATGTGAACAACAGTTTATGACCTCTCTAGGGCAGTATTCCTTGCACACCAAGAACAACTATCATATCTATAATTATAGTGATTTCCCAGTTTCTAGTACCTGCTTTCAGTTGTTTAAGAAGGGCTTTAAATTTGTCCCTAAGAGACGTAGTAATCTGGTACATACCATCTTGGACTTGAAGCTATTTATACGTAAGCTTAATTTGGAAAATCTTTTAGGAACTACACCTGGGACTCCTAGTTTGTATTTAAGAAAATCCAGTACTTTTAACCCCCCACTTCACCCCCAGCTTAAAAATTTGGAACAAAGGATTGAGGACAGGTTCAGAAAGGAACTGGGCCTGGATAAATATATGGCTAATTTAACCTTGGAAGAAAGAGCATTATTGGATAAATTGAGCAAGGATCCTGCATTGAGGGTCATGGAACCGGACAAGGGCGGGGGGATGGTAATAATGGATAATAATCTGTACCAGGCCAAGATGTATGACATCTTGCATGATTACCACAAATATACATCAGCTTCTCTTAATGAAATTAACTTGTCTTATCATAAAATAGACCTGGCAATCCAAGATTTACTTGACCAAGAGGTGATAGAAATGGATACTTATACCTTTCTTTGCAATTCTGATCCTAGGGTGCCCTCTATATTTGGGGTACCCAAGATACATAAGAACCCTTTGGACCCGCCCTTGAGGCCTATTGTAGCTGCCCAAGGTTCAAAGACGCATAATATTTCCAAGTATTTGGACTGGAAACTCAAGGAATTGTGGGGAAGACAGGAATACATCCTCAAAGATTCATGGGCATTTTTACGTAACATCCAAACCCATTTATTTGAAAAGGAAGTAGTATTTCTAACAATTGACGTTGTCGATCTCTTTTCAGTCATTCCTAGTGATATAGGTCTGGAATGGTTGGAGGAAGCGATGTGGGAGTGCCCACACATTACTAACAATGATGTTCACGCAGTTATTGAATTATTAGGACTGGTATTGAAAAACAATTTTATTTTCTTTGCCGGTGAGTATTTTCATCAGATCTCGGGGGTCTCTATGGGGGCAAATTGTGCCCCATCCTATGCGGACATCATTATGTACATGTGGGAGAAGAAGTTTGTTATGAATAGTCCCTTTTCTAATAATTGGAACTTCTATTGCAGATTTCTTGACGACATATGTATTTTTTGGTATGGCCCTGTGGAAGGTATTGAAAAGTTTATTGAGTATATACATACTACTACGACCTTCCTAAAATTTACTCACCAAATAACATATGACAGTGTAAATTACCTAGATGTGACCCTCACCAAAGAGGGGGAGGGGGTCAAATCCTGCATTTATAGAAAGCCCACATTTTCTAATGGGTATTTGCATTATTTGAGCTCCCATCCACGCTTCCAAAAAAGAGGAATTCTTAAGGGGCAGTTTGTTCGTGTTTCACGAATGACCTCCTTGGATGAGGACTTTAGACTAGAATGTGGCATCTTAAGATCTTTATTTTTGGAAAGAGGCTATCCTATTGAAATGGTACTATCAGTACAAGAGGAGGTTATGGCAGCACGTGATACCAGATTTAGTCCCATTTTGGGAAGAATGAATGGAGGGACCGATGGTGGTTCCCACAAGAGTACAGTAGGGGTGTTCCCTGGTAATTTTACTTTTATTACTGACTTCAGTGTTAATGCCACTCATATTAGGAACATAGTAGAGAGAGAATGGTCAATGTTGTAGGAATTTACGGATTTAAACATATTTAAGGCTAGTCAGAAAAAAACTATATATAGAAGAGGATTAAATATGAAAAGAGCATTGGAACAACAGGAGTATGCTTTTCAGACTTAAAGAAAGAAATTGGGTACATACAAATGTGGGTGTTGTTCACTAGTGTAAGATAACCATTTGTATCTGGAGAGTCGAAATAGGGACATCAAGGCCACAGGGTACTACAACTGTATGTCCAGTGGATTAGTTTACTTGGCTATATGTCAAACATGCCCGGCGTTTTACGTCGGAAAAACTGAGCGACAATTTAAAAGGCGCATATATGAACACATATATGATATAGCCAAATCTAAAATTACAAATGCATAATTTAAACATACCACTGAGTGTGAGGGTGCAAAATTTTTGTTTTTTGTAGTAGAAACGGTCCCAAAGGACATAAGGGGTGGACCCTGGGAGGCCAGACTAGCACACAGGGAAACCTATTGGCAGATCCTTTTGGAAGCTACAAAAGCGCCTGGGTTAAATGAATCCATTTCCATTGTGCCCTATTTGAAGCTTAAAGCTAGATGTATTTAATTAAGTTCAAAGTACATATAAATTGTGGTATATTGTTATGTTTTTCTATTTGAAACTGTAGGTCATTTATATATGTATATATTTTATTTACTTTATTTATTTGGTATAAGTTTTTCCATTAAATATATAGTTACATTATTATTCGTGGCAGCAAGGGAACCAAGTATTTATTTTCAGTTGTTATTTTATAGTTGGTTGTATATATTTTTATTTAAAACTTTAAGAAGTTTTAATATATAAAAATTTTTTACATAATTATTAATTGCATTTATCATAATTGATTGATTGAGTTATGATGGGTGGATACTATTTAAACATCAGTTTGTTAGATGTTTTTATCTGAAGAAGTCGTATTCTATGACGAAAACGTGTGTGATATACATTGCTTATTTGCACGTTAATAAACTGTGGTTTGTACCTTATCGTGAGTTCGTGCTCCTTGCCTTGTGGTGGATTCCGGACTGGTGTGGCTGCTTGTTTTTGGTGTTTATCAGTATACACACAAATTACAAGAGACATGTTTTTACAGTGGCATGCAGCACAAACAGTTACAGTGGAGAGAACAATCAAAAAAGATATTAATTTTAAAAATAAAGGTAAGTAATAGATTTGTGGTGTACAGCTGAACTTTGGAATGTAGGTAGAATACATACATAGTACACAGGTACAGTACATACATTGTAGATTAGCCAGTGTTTGTGAGTAAGATTGAAAAACTATTATAAATTGCTCTAGATTTAGTATGCATATGTTATCCGCTTTCACTAGCCTGGGGAGCAATCATGGCACTGCCAACTTTGCTTGAGATGTTGCCTGATGAGGTCTTTAAAGGAGGCTTTGGATGATGTGTTTTGAATGCTAGTAGGGACAGAGTTCCATTTTTTAGCCACCAAACTACTATATAGTGAATGTTCACTTTGGTGAATGTTCACTTCAATGAATAACTTACCCAGGGAAAGGACTGAGTTGGCCATTATCAGAAATTTGCCCTTTTCCCCACTGTAGTGTGATCTCTGAGTTGGTATATATAGTTGGGGGGTGTGGGGGATGCAGCTCCCCACCTAGGTGGGTTTAAAGTACTGTGTTCTGTGTGTTGGTCAGAATGCTGGGCAACTCATTCCTTTCCCTAGGTAAGTAATTCGTTGAAGTGAACGTTTGCTAAAATAAATGGTCTCCCTGTATTTGGTTCGAAGAACAGTGGTTATCGGCAGTGAACCTCCAATAAAGTAATATAGACCCCTTGCATTCGGGACATTCCAGAGACACATTGGAGATGCTGTGAGAGTATTCCAGACAGCTGCCAGGCATATCCTGGAAAAATTCCTGTAAGCAATCTGCAGCAAGGTGGATGACTACATACACTTTCCATCCACCCCAATGGAGAAGAGAAGTGTAATGCACCACTTTTACAACATCACAAACCTCCCCCATGTACTCAGTGCGATAGACTGCATACATATACCTGTCAAGGCACCTGTACATCCTGAAGCAGACTGATGCATAAACAGAAAGTACTGGCCATCCATCAACTGCAAAACTGCGTGTGCAGCAGATGCAGTGTAACAAACATTATGGCAACATAACCTGGAAGTATCCATTATGCTGCCATATGGAAGGAAAGTGGACTGAGGACAGTATTCTAGCAAGGTGAAATACCTGAGGGACTACTACTAGGTAAGTACAGGAGCACATCTAGGACATAAGCTCAGGCTACCCCTTGAAAAAAAAATGCATTCTGACCAAATGTGTTTCCATTCTCCACAACAGGTGACTGTGGTTACCCACTTGAGATGAGCTAATGACACTGTACTGTGGATCATCAAACCCTACACAGGAAGCCTACAAAAGAGTACACACAACAACCAGAAACATTATAGAGCGTGTGTCTGGTGCATTGAAAGGTTATGATGTCTGGACACATCCAGAGGTGCACTGCAATACACACCTGAGAAGGCCAAACAGATGATAATGGTATGTACCATGCTGCACAACATGTTAACTAGAACACATGCAGTCTTCCAGCTGCAGGTGGTAGATGAACTACCCCAAAAACCCCAGATGTCTGAACAGCAGATCCCACAGGTATCAGCGGAGAAGTAAAACGAAGTAGTGGACAGAAGACACAGGCATAGGAACATAATGTGCAACCATAAGTGGAGGCCCAGACAAAATGGCAGCATCTGACCCACATTTTTGACTCGTGACAAGCCACATGTACAGGAGTACACAGACTGAACACTCATGTCCAGATGTTACCACACCACAGCAAAACAGATTACATGTAATAGCAATTGTCCACTAGATGTACACAGTGAGCATCACACATAACACCGTAATCATAACATATTGCAACATGAGGATATACAAATGTGTCACAACAGTGATCATCAACTTAGGGCAAAACTGACACAGGTATGCATACACACTCATATTGTTCTATTACTATATGGAAAACAGTGCACATCAGTGCTACACATGCCTATCTCTACCATATAGGAATATGAAAAAAGAGAAACCATAAAGGACATACTACAGAATATTTAAAAGCTGCATAAAAATATATCATACTAAAGTCATAATTCAATAATATGAGCTAGCTATGTTTACTACACTTTTGTACATATTTTAATGCAGTCCTGGGTGATCTTGCTGATGTCTCACACTACGGTCCGCTGTGCCCTGACCATGTACAGACACATGTTGCCTTAGTCACTCCACAGAGGAGATCTATGAGATGGTAACACCATATTGGCTAAAGGAGCATGACTGTGAGATGAAGGCCTTGTGACTGACAGGACCTCAGCAGATTAGCCAACAGTTGAACTCTGTGCAGGCTGGACCACAGATAGTGATTCTTGATGGCCAATAGTGGTTCTGCAGACAGGTGGCCATCCACTCCCATGCCGCAATCCACTGAGCACAGGCAGGGAATGCAGAATCCTGCTGGCAGTACAACACTGCTGCAGGGTTTCTACTGACCATGTCACAGCTACTAGACTCTCATTCTGAGTGGCCAATGCAGTCATTATCTCACCATGTGTGTGCTCTTGTCTTTCATGCATGGCACATAGCTGGTGTGCCATACAATCTGTGGTATATGCAAGTGCACATACATCTTAACAATGCCATTGCTTTGACTGTTTATTTGCCTGTAGCAGGAGGTGGACACACTTGGACACCTGGCCATGGACAACATCTGCTCACCAATGTCTACTGTGATGCCCTGTTTCTGGTTGTTGGGTGGAACTGCCATTAGCAGCAGTCTTCATTAGGGTCTGTTGGTCAACAGCCTCACCCTGTTCAACATCCACTGTACCATCATACTCTGAATGGCTAGAAAAGTTGACCTGCACATCTGAGGCTACAGCTGCAGTAACATCACTGTCAACATCATGGATGGACTCTCCAAACACTTCGAGGTTCTCTGTGCCAAGGAGACATAATACCATGCTGAGACACATCATGCTTGCTGGATGGGCTGATGGATGATACAGATAGTTGATGTGCTACAGGCTACAAAGACACAGATCAGGACAAAGTGCTTACATCACATGATGGATATTATCAAAGACATATGACATATATATCTCACTGTATTGTTACAAATGATAACGACTTTACATGAGGTCTACTGTATGTATGTTTCATGGAATATGCATACATGCAGTATATCATTTGGTTACAAGGCCAACATATATGACATATGTAAGGAATACACAAAAACACACACGCACACCTCACAAACCCTCATGGGAAGATGGTGCTGTTGAAGGGGGATGCACGTCCAAGTATTGTAGCAAAAAAGCACCATTAGTGATCACATCATTGCCACCATTTACCAGGTGAACACAGGTAAAACATACAGAAGGTTTGACATACACACACCAATCATATGTGCAGTTAATGACGTTGATGCAGACTGGCCTAGGAATGGGAAGAAGGACACAGTATTAATGGAAGACAACAACAGGAGTAACAGCAATGACAGGTATCAAACATAGTTAATAACATACCACCGAAAGACTGCTGTGGACAGGTTGCAGTTTGTACAGTGGATCCAATGACACATATGACACATAGTTAATAACATATCACTGACACTGCTGTGGACAGGTTGTGGTTTGTACAGTGGATCCAGCATTGGGAAAGTAAAGAGAAAGACAGCACAGTTGTAGTATTAAAGCTTGGTGGCTTTGAGTTGCCCCCCACTAATACAAATTTGATATTCGACACTCATCTTAGTCCCATTACATCAGCTCATTCTACTGAGTGCAGTGAAATAAGTTGTGAAGGTCCAACCCCTTAGCTTCTCAATCTTGAATTATCTTTTGTCTCCTTACTTTGTACTAAAAAAAAAACACTGTGCCTCTTCCTACTTCATTTTGCTGCTTGTCCTTTGGAGTTCAACTGCATTTAGTTTGCTACATTTATTACTGCTTGTCGGTAGCCTTATTAAATTGAAGACATTATTCTACTGAACTGCTGCTTTATTAGAGCTATCTTTTACTGTTGTGATTGTGAACTACTGTTTTAAAGCAGTTTACAGATTAACTATATTTCATTACTATCTACTGCAATTTATTACTGTTTAACTGCATTTTACTGCATTTCATTACTGTTTAGCTGTATTTTTTTCATACTGTGAGTTCTATTCATTTGTCTGTAAGTGGTTAATCTGTGCTTCTTTGTGAGTTTTTTACTGTGTTCTTAAGCGTCAATTGAGTAGCATAGTCTAGATACAGGTTTGCTGCATCCAGAGCTTCAGCTACATGTTTTTTAACTGTTTTTGAGGTATTCCAGCTACAAATTTTCCCTTATAGGTTGGTACTAGGCTAACTGCCTTTGTGGGCTATTTTAAGTCTAGCCAATTACCCGCTGTGAGAATCAAACTCTGTACTTTGTGTCTGCGAGGTAAATGCCTTAACCATTACAACAGCTAAATGCTAGGAGTCTAAACATGAAACTGCATTCATTGCAAGCATTCTTAACCCTGGAATATGCTGACATTTGTGCAGTTACAGAAACCTGGTTTAAAGCTGTGGAGAGCACCCCAGCCATACCAGGTTACTCATCCAATCATACATTTCAGACCCCAAACCATGGGAAGCAAAGCAAAAGGAGGAGTTGCAATATATATAAAAGACATACACACTTCCAGGCTGGTCAAACAGTATAACGCACAGGAAACACTCCTGGTGCAGTTAACAATTGACAAGACCCATATTCAAATCATAGCAAGCTATAGGTCTCCAACTTTGGCTCATGAAACCCAATCCAACTATATGGACCTCTTTGAATCTGTCAAGATTCAAACCTTTACTGTGACCCTGAGCAAATTTAACTATCCAACCATAGACTGGAAAAAATACTCATGCCAAAACACAAATGCCCAGAGATTCCTTGATTTCATCAATGCAAATTCCTTGGACCAATTGGTCGTCAGCCCCACAAGAGGTGAAAATATCTTGGATTTGGTATTAACCAACATGAGTAACCACTGCAGAATCCCTACAGTGTCATTATCCCTGGTAAGATCAGACCATAAAGCAGTTACATTTGAAGTCACCATCTCCCTCGACCCCTCCCACCACCGCCCAACTAAGGTCAAACAAAAAAACTTCTCAAAAGCTGATTACAACCTTCTGAGGGAAGGTATAAACAGCTTAACAGCCCCCTCCCCCTCCATAGGAACTGGCACATATGTCCAAATCTACCCCAAAATATTATACAAGCATTTATATAGCTGCATGGAATCAGGAATACCCAACAGGACAAAATCATCCTCCTCAAGGTAGAGTAAACCTGTCTGCTGGACATCTGCAATAAATAAACTCTATAATAAAAGGATACAATTGCTGCCCAGGACTAGGAAGGAGCAGGTGCCTAATTGGAAGCAATCTCTCCTTAGCCTGAACAAGCAAATAAGAGCACTAGTGAAACCCTCCAAAGCAAACTTTGAGTCCAAACTGGCCACATCTACTAAAGACAATCATAAGACCATCTTCACATATGTCTGCAATCTCAAGGGAAGCACCCAGATCTGCTCAGAACTGGTGGTCAAGGACAACATATACACAAATGCTGTAGATATAGCCAACCTGCTGGCAGACAAGTTCAGTGAAAATTTCATCCCTCTACCCCCCCCATCAGTAAAACAGGACATCCACAGGATCTGCCCTCTCCCCTTATCTCTAAGGAGCAAGTCATTACTACCCTTTCAAAGGCAAAAAATACAGACTCCATGGGACCTGATAACACCCCAGACTGCATCCTACATGAACTCAGACAGGAACTTGCAGCACTATTAGGCATTGTATTCAACCAAAGCCTGAGTACTGGCTTCATCCCAGCCGAGTGGACTACAGCCACTGTCACCCCTTTACACAAAGGTGGAGCATCACCGATCCAGGAAATTATAGACCCATCAGCCTAACTAGCCTGATCTGCAAGACCATGGACTGGATTATCATGGACCTCATTGACAAGGACATTGGCAACCCCCAGACACACATTCCCACACAGTTTGGCTTTGTCAAGGGGAAGTCATGCCTGTTAAATTTGGTCAACTTCTTTGAGACGGTCACTAAGGCCATGGACGAGGGGAAGATGGTGCACACCGCCTACCTTGACCTGGCCAAAGTCTATGATACTGTTCCCCACTCAGGTACAATAGATAAACTCTCTCAAATACACATGAATTCATATATTACCAGACGGTTAGTAAAATGGCTCAATGATAGAACCCACCTAGTCAAAATAGAGGAAGCCACCTCAGGCAGTAGACTTATAATGAGCAGTGTGCTCAAGGTATCAGTCTTGGGGCCTCTGCTGTTTGGGATATATTTTTCTGAAGTGCAGACCAAAGCCAGTGGGATATGGCTGACCAAGTTTGCAGATGGCTGCAAGCTGGATGCTGTCATCAATTCCCCTAGTGATGTGGACATCCTCCAAAAGGGTCTCACTCAAACAAATGACTTGTCCCAGAAACATGGCCTCAAACTGAATGCCAAAAAATGTATCATCATTCCCTTTGGGAAGAGTGACATCCTCACAAATTATCACATTGATAATAAGGTCCTAAGCACACAGTCAGTTGTGAGGGACTTGGGGAACCAGGTTGATAGCAAACAGACTTTTGACCACCATATTGCCCCCGTTGTACAGAAAGCTTTCTACATGGCCCACTTCATTAGTAAGGGTATCTCATCCAGGGACAAGGTGGTCATAACATCCCTGTATTCTCCCCTTATAAGATCCATTATTAAGTACAATGCCCCTTTCAGTATGTACCTCACAAGGCACATGCAGCAGCTGGAGAGACCTCAGAGGTTCCTCACCAGGAGAATCCAGGGCCTCAAACATCTACCCTACACAGATAGGCTAAAGGCCCTGTCCAGCTACTCAGTCTCCTACAGACTACTCAGAGGTGACCTCTGTCTGACATACAAAGCAATCTCAGACCTCACGTTGATGGGACTGCTGCATATCTGTAAGTCAAGCTCCACTCGAGTAACCTGCATGCGCAACTTCAACCTGGTGTGTAACTTCAATAGGACTTGGCAGGACAGATTTGTGTCTCAGAGACCCCCCCCCCACCTTTTGTAGAATAGACTCCCTCTCCACATCATGCAGATTACCTTCTTTAACCCTTTTTAAGCACAACCTGGATAACTGGATGGGGAACAGAAAATACACCCCTGGGATTCCACCTGTGTCCCTGCTGGACAGTGACATAGGGTGCTGACTTGTTGGAACATGGGCTAAATTCTTGACTAGGCATGTAAGGGCCTCGAGGCCAATAGCCTAGTAACTTCCTATCATCCTATGTATTTAGCAAAAGCTATACTTACAGAACCACATATATAATACAGTAACATGGGCTGCAAAAACATTGCAACTGTATACCAGATGGGCCTGTGTTGTCAAATATTGACATAAAGGTCATGTATCACATGTGTGCTACACACTGATGCAAGCTATATCAATTTTGCTGTAAGACAGCTGGTCTGTCTGCACTTGAACCTGCATGGCTTGGGCCACCACAGGCTGCACCTGTAGTATACACTGTTAAGTAAATAACAATATGGCACTATACAGCAGTACTATGAAGTGAGACTGAAGCAATAATAAGGTAGCAGTCACAGTATCAGTATGAAGACAATCCCTTGCTGATCCCTGGTTTAGTCCCACAGTAGATGGACCTTTGAATATTCATGAAAACAGCATTACACATGCTGTTTGGACTGCTATATCTGTATTTCAGTTGTATGAATACATGTCATTAGACTTATCTTCATTATCTTCACCCTGTGTGAATGTGTGTGCACAGCTCAACTTTGCTGCTATAAATCAAAAACAACAATGCATGAATATGCATTCTATAGCCATATGCAGTGATTGTCTCTATACCCAACCATGTTATGAAAAGTAAGATATACATGTTGAGCCCAGACATCCAGCTCCAATCCCACCCCAGGAATCTGTTGCTCCCCTTTGGCTCTATATAGTGAGGACGGAAATACTGTAATGTCAGGGGGTCAATGGTGGTCCAACATCGGTGACATTCCTTGATGTCTTCTAATGCCTCACACTGTTGACTGCACAAATGATCATGTCTGACCAGTGTCTTCTACGGCATTATGGGATCAGTTGTGGCCTCCAGCTGCATTTATCATGTAGGCGAGGTCAGTCCAGATTTCATGTCTCAAACCGTATCACCTGAACGGCCTGGGAGACTCCATACATGTTGCTGGAGAGCATCAATTATGATATTATTTTCCTGAGGGAGAAGTGGTCACCCCCAAGGATGACCATCTGAAAGAACGATACATCCACGATAATATTCCTCTGTGAATCTATGCATTTCATTCTGTGAACAGCATAAACTACCATAAACAGCATGCGTTCCAGTGCAGTGCAAAGGTCTGTATAGCACTGTATGTGGTAAATACTAACGTGACATATGAAAAGTAATAACAATGCCTTCGTACATAACATTTGTAAAATCAACATAACTTATAACTTTGTGGGTGGGATTAGAACTTCTCACACTACATAAATACTGAATGGAGAGCCAAAGACCACAGCATCATGCTACAGGAGTCTGCGTGCATTTCATATGAAGATACTACAATGAGAAACAGGAAACTATTGGAAAACCTCAGGATCTGTAGGCAGGCTGAGTGGTTCCTCACTGAGCATTTCTCTATGTTTGTATTTTTCAGAGTTCTTCAACTTGTGGATGATGATGACTACTTCAAGGAGGCTAAGATGTGTCCATGAGTCCAACTGGGCTGATGAGGGGATGACACCAGATGTTGACTGTGTAAGCAGGAGTGGAGCAGAGGATGACAGTCAGATCCAGAAACTTTGCCATGATAGATGTATGGAACCGGATCATGAGGAAGCACTGAAGAAGAGCAGAGATCACTGAAGTGCAGGTTCACTACCACTATGAAGACCTGCAACAGAGTGATGTGGAGGAGTTGCAAATGAGGGTTGCCAAGGTGTGGAGGCAGCCTGACAATTCCTACAGTAAGTGTCAATATTCTACGTATACCTGAGCATGCCTATGAATTTCACAGACATATCTGTGTCCCATATATATATATATATATATATATATATATATATATATATATATATATATATATATATATCTACATATATATATATATATATATATATATATATTTATATATATATATATATATATATATATATATATATATATATATATATATATATATATATATACATAAATATGTGTGTGTGTGTGTGTGTGTGTGTGTGTGTGTGTGTGTGTGTGTGTGTGTGTGTGTGTGTGTGTGTGTGTGTGTGTGTGTGTGTGTGTGTGTGCAGCTAGATAGATAGATATGGTTTACTATCAAAATGCTGAAACACAGTTGTTCAAGTAATGACTTACTCAAAAAAAAAGTCAGAAATGAAAACATTGTTCACTCAAAACAATGAAAGCAGTAATGTAGATAATTAAAATTTGGGTCTATATCAGAACATCAAATATTTAACAGTTTGAATCACTAAAGGTCGACCTTTAGTGATTGAACTGTTAAAACATCGAATGTTCAGAAAAAAAAAAACAAAACAAAAAAAACTAAACAGTCTAAGCAGGCGGGCAAGCCCTCCTGCACCCCCCACACCCCCCGCTACTTAAATATACCAACTTCGAGACCACACTACATTGAAGTTAATGGAAATCTCCCCTTACAGAGATTTCTGTTTACTTGTTCGATGTTCTGCAGTTTCACTATTCTTGTGTCGACAATGTCAGATTCGACAATGTCGGCTTTTGAAAATTTAATATAGACCCTTAAAATTCGACATTATCAACATTACCCGACTTACCTTGACGTCCAGTGATTTCCTACAAAAATTTTGCGGGGGGGGGGTAAACCCCCTGCACCCCCCATACCCCCTGCTAATTGTATATTCCAACTCTGAGATCGCACAAAAAAGTAAATTTCCCCATCCCCACTGTTGTGCAATCTCCAATCAGAATGTCAACCTCACAACAGTGATATATATATATGAGTCTACTTCTATTAGTCAAACTCACTAATAGTTGAACGGCTCTTCGTCGAACCCTATTTGTTGAAGCCTTCATCTGTCGAAAAATCATTTCAGTGAACTTTTTCTCGCAGTAAGTAACCAGTGGACCATTATTGGGAGTTTGCCCTTTTCCCCACTGTAGTGCGATCTTGGAGTTGCTATATTTAGTTAGGGGGGCACCCCCTACCCGGGGGGGGGGTTATAAATGTTTGTTTTTGTTGCTTTTGGTAGGTTGGCCAATTTTTTACTTACCAAGGGAAAGAGTTTCAGACGAATTTTCGACAAATAGGGTTCGACGAAGTAGTGTTTGACATTTAGAGTGTTTGACAATGTGATAGTGACCCTATAGATAGATAGATAGATAGGTATCATATAGATGGCTTTATAACAATTTAGGGGGTTATGTTACAGCTCATGGGGATGATTAAGTGGAGTTTCTTACTGCTGCCCTTGTTACTGTGGGTTTGATTCCCATACTGTTTATTTAATAATGTTTATAATATCCATAATTATGACTTTTATAGATGTACATATGTTTTACAGCATCTAACAATATCATTTCACATAACCACACTTTTCATACATCACCGATCCCTATAGCACCTAGGCCGCAGAAGAGTGTGCACTTTAATTACAGTACCACAGTATTGTATACAGTACCATTAGTTTGTTACTGTTATATGTCTGTCTAATGCTTTGGTTAACGTTGTATAATCTGTAAAAGTGTTATCATGTTCTATTTTATCCTAAAATAGTACCTTCAATTCAAGAACATCATCCTCAGGTTTTGATTGAATGAGATGGGCATACTAACCATAGGATTCAATAAGCTCCTTGTAGGCTCTACACGAAGCCTACACAGATGTTACATGTGCATGTGGGGGTGCACAGCAAGTGGCAGTGAGCACCACTGTGCAATGCATATTCATGCTGCATTTAAGCAAGGTTTTATGGCTGGCAGCAGTGTTGCTGGCCAGGAAACCATGTAACTGAATGTTGATAGCAATTGTGTTTAAAGAAGAGCACATATGATCTGTGGTTTTGCATGGAATGCCACAATGTTCACCAGGGCTTCACAGATAGCTCTCAGTCTGTTAGTTCAAAATGTCTGCACAAAGGCCAACATAATGCTGGGACAATTAACCCAAAATAGGGACATATTTGACATGGATTTTGAATACAAATGTAGTAGAATGATACTCAAACATGCCTCTCAACCTCTTAGAGCAAGAAAAAGTACTTTTACCACAAATATATTAACTACACTACAGAAAGTAAAATCAAATGATACCAGGGTTGCAGCGCTTGGAGGCATGGCAACACACGGCTTTATTGTAAATATATGACATATTGTTAGATAGGGCCTTCAGGTTGTAATGTTTCCATGCAAATTTTCATGTCATAGACGGGAAATGGATAGCAAACAACAATAATACATAATAATATTTACTTTTCCATAGCACAGCAAGCAGCAGGTTTGTGCAACAGTTGGCAAACTGTACACACTTGTGTGAGACATATGTTTGCATGTAGCTAAGCAGTGCTAAAATGCGAGCTGCATTGCTAAAGTCTGACAGTTAGTATTGTGTCGGTGCAACACAGCTGCTGCTTAACTGATTCTGTGGGAGCACATGTTAATGCATTGATGTATTCCTTGTTGAGCCCAGATAGTACTGGGTTCAAATCTAGGTCTAACACTTTCAAATACTTTTATTTAAATATTAATAATGCAATACCATGAATTTTTTTTATAGTACATGTGTAGCTGTGTGTTGGCATAGCACAGCAGAGTCAAGCGGCATTGAGCAGAGGTAACCGCCTCATTTTGCCACCGAGCACTTCCTAGCAAACATGGAGCCCAAAAAGTGCAGGGATCCATTACTTTTGCAGCAATCTATGTGTGTTGTGGGTGATTCTATGTTTTGACTAGATTAAAGTGATGAAAAAGAGATAGATAGGAAAGGGGTGAAATAGAGAGGGAAGAACAAAGGGAAAGCATGACAGGAATGTGCAGGAGGGAGGTAGAAAAGAACCATAGCTATCCATTTCTTTAACAGTGTAAATTGAAAATATGTCCAGAACATTAACTGAATTTGGACTGTCACCTCCAGAGAGAGGGTTGACCACAATACAATCATGTTGTATAGCCAACTGGATTGCTGAATCAAGTGTGTCAACAAGTTACATGTGCGAAAAGAAAAGCTATGCATGGGATGATTTTTTTTTTTTTTTTTTTGTGGGACAGATGCCCATTTATTTTTTATTTGAGAGAGAGAGAGAGGAATGTTGGGGAAGGCACATAAGTATGTCTGGGTCAGGTAAGTTGGATAGGTGAGGAAGCAATTGCAGACAGACAAAACAAACATGACAAGAGAAAGGTACAGTGATGGACACAAAAGGTTGGGAGACACCATGATTGGTGTCAGGGTGGGGACAAGCCAGGTTCATGGCCATCAAGCTTGGAGACAGTAAGAATCAAGTCCTCACCTACTAGACTGTCATCACTGTCATCTTACTCCACAGACTGCTGGAGTGCTTGGTGTTTCCTTCTTCTCCTCCTATATGCAACATGAGGGAGATTACCCTCTCCAGCCATAGTAGGCATGCACCAATGGAGTGGCTCACCACTTTATGCACCATCCTTGGCAACTCACTGCAGGTGTTGAAATCACTACCTCCACCACTGCTCCTGGAGGGTACCACTGTTCCAGCCTCCAGGGTGCAGGTTGTGTAGGGGCAGCACAGGAAGTGCTACCAGGTTGGCTCCCAGATGCGCTGGGCATCAGTGCTGCAGTGGCTGCAACAAGACAGGCTGATGCAGTGGGGCTGGTCTACCTTTCTGTACTGTGGATCACTTAGTGATGTGGTACATGTGGATAACATGGACACATTTTGATGACCCATAATAAAAATAATAAAAAATAAAAATAAAACAAAACATTTACAAACTAAAATAAAATAAAATAAAAATAAAATAAAAAATATAAACTAAATTAAACTAAAATAAAAATAAAATAAAAGAAAAATGAAAGAAAATTAAAAGAGAGATAAGGGTTGGGGTGAGAGAAAAAAAGAGATAAAATTAGTACCATCATATGTGACATACAATGCATTAATACAATTATACAATTTTATTATCTTAAGTTTTACATTTAACTCTACCTCCTAACAGATACACACTATACTACAGATTGCTGCAAGTAATCCTTGAAATCTGCATATATTGCACATACGCATCTTACAGTTTTACAGATTATAGTTTATAGCAGGGAATTTGTAACACTGCAACATAGGTTTTAATTTTATGTAAATATTATTGAAGAAATAACAGTATGGTATAGTTGTGAATTGTGGCATTTGAACCTACAATCTCTGACTACATTCTAATATTGGACTCTTACAATTGGTTACACACTAATGCATGCATACTTGCATTTACACTTGGGATATGCATGCTCAATTTGATGCAACTGTATAAAATACCAAAAAAGCTGTCTTTAATTTTTAATGCTATGATAACACTTCTGTTCTGCTGCATAAATACCACTTGCTTCCCTCAGTTTCTCCAATATATCCCTGTTGGCCCAGACATTGAAATCCCAATCACTGGCAGCTGGGGAAAAAACAGAAAAGAATAGAAGACCATTATGCATACCAGTCTTGACTATATTTAGCTTTCTAAGTCTTACAAGTACTCTCTTTAGTTGATATTTATACATATGTGGGATGTCCTCAGTCATAAATTCCTCGACTCAATGGTCAACAGTATCCCTCTTCCTCCTCTGTAGCTTATTAAAATGATGCATACATTGTTCTCCAGTGCACAGGATACCAATGGCACTGGATACAGCCTGGGCTACACTATCTCATGCCACAGACTTATACTGGGAGCCAGACTAGTCCCCCTGCAGAAGCGTTTGGCTGTGGTGCTTTAGTAGAAGTCCAGTAAATATCCTGGATTCCTGGATACCCCACATCTGTGCTCTAAACTGGCACCTTCACTACTAACACCAGCTATGTCTAAGTGCAGAGCTAGAGCAATGGGAACTGATGATTTTCTGCCTTAATTCCAGTTATTGCATTTACTGGGGTGAACACAACTGCACAATGTGTTTGCACAATGGTGCATGTAGAGCAGCAGTGCCAAGCAGCGAGGAATGAGATAATTGCAATTGGAAGGTTAATCTGACACTTGCTCTTAGTCTGAGGGGTGTCTACTGATGTAGCCTGGAAATGAGATAAGCACAGCCAAACTTTCCTTTCAGTTCCTCCATTCCAGTGACTGCACTAAGCAATACATTGCACAAACACTGGCCAAAAAATAATAAAAAATAATGAAAACGTTACAGAGAAAAAAATGTATTTGCCAACAAATGCAGGGGAGGTTGAATGTTAATAAACAAAACCTGTGAATTGTGTGCTACTTATTTGCATTTCCAACCTTGACAAAAGTACACCTAACACTTTGTAAGTCTAACTTAACACACCCACTGGATGTAGGGCAGCCTGCATTGCTGTTGTATTTACTATCCTCCAACCACTAATCATTCACAGTTGCAATCTATTAAAAACAAACACTGAGGAAGTGTTTGTACTATGTTTATATCAGCTCCACGATGTCAAGGATTTGGGATTCAGTAATTCTAATTAGTTCAGACCTCATTTCCATCTTCATCATGCTGATGGCCCTGAATCTACACCAGAAGGCAACTATGTAGCTAGGAAAACTGAAGGTGAGCAGAATTGTTTATGTGGTAAACACAGAAGAGAGGCTATTACTTTAGGATATATCTGCACAGAGGATTATTGATTTTGAGAAGGTGTGCCTGCATTTTGTCAGCTACATACTGCATATGCTGACATGTAATTATGAATAATCTGTTTAATTGTTTTATATATATATATATATATATATATATATATATATATATATATATATATATATTTTTTTTTTTTTTTTTATTAGCACTGGCTTTTACACTTTTATCTGCATGCACTAGTTAAAAGTCTACTGATGGCTTGGGCCAGTTTGTCAGGGCATAACACAGGAATATATGATTGGCAATAGCTTCACATGGAATATTCTGTATCAAATCTGTAGACATGTTTCAGGGATAGGACATTTGAGAGTACCTTTAGAATTTCAAAGAAAGAAGAAGCTTTGTTAGACAAATGTGTCATTTGCCTGTTCATTTGGAGGTGGGGGAGCAAAGCTGTATTTCTGTTATGGCACAAACAAGGATACGTTGCTATTCTTACTCCTCTTTTTTGCATCTAGTCTACAGATCTAAGTCAAATATGTCTCTGCTGTCACATGTTAGGGTTAGTTCTGTACAAACCTCCCACCTTTTACCTGCTTACAGTACCAAGTAATGAAATACAAGGATATGCCATTCATTCATATTCTTACACAATACACTCCAGGTTCAAGACTTACCTTGTAAATCCAGCAGTTGCAACAGTTTTAGTTCAGAGATGACTCTGTCTAATGCAAGCAGTATAAAGCCATTACATGGGTAGGTAAAGGTTGTGAGAGTTGCCTGTCATCAATTTTACTATATGTATGTGTGTAAGAGGATGGTTTTAAGCCCCTAGGTAGTGAGTGAGTGTGCTTGGCTTTGTCTTTTAGCCAGTGCAAGGGCATATTGAGCATGCCTACATCTGCCTGCACCCACATCAGCTGGTGGTTCCCCTCTGACTCTTTATCTGCCTGTGGCTGTGGTGACCTTGTCATTGGTGGTGGGATGTGTGCTTCTTCCCCTTACTGGTCCTGCTGAAGCTATTTTCTCAGAATGATGTTGTGTAGGATGACACATACCATGAATACTTCAGTACATGTTCATGGATTGTACTGCCGGGTTCCCCTAGATGTATCTAGGCACCGGAACCATGACTTCAGCAGCCCAAGCACATGCTCTATGATGTTTCTGGTTTTAGCATGTGCCTTATTATGGCATTCTTCAGTGGGTATGTGTGCACTTCTGATGGGTGTCATCAGCCATGGTACCAGTGCATAATCTGCATCCCCAGTAAATGACCCTGTGGGATATCCCCTCCTAGTGAACATCTGGTACAGTTGGGAGGTGTGTCAGATATGTGAGTCATGCTAACTGCCTGGTTGTCAACACACACGTTCAAGATGATTCCCTTGGCATTACACATGACTTGGCAGTTAATAGAGTGGTAGCCCTTTCTGTTTATGTAGAGCCTACCCCGATTCCCGGGTGGTGCCTTAATTTATATATGTGTGCACTCTGTGGCACCCAATACTTCGGAGTAGTGTGCTACAGGGTAGATCTCCTGCATATTTCTGGCCCTCTCCTCAGGAGTACAGGGAAAATATATGTGATCAATGGCATGTTGGAGCATAGCATTCAGGAATTGATGGAGGATCCTGGATGTTGTTGCCTGTGACACCCCCAGAATGTCCCCTGTTGGTCTATGAAAGGTACCTGTAGCTAAGATTCTAAGTGCTACACATACCTTTGTCTCCACTGAGAAGGGTCCCCCTCAGTTTTTCTGGCTCTGAGTTGAAGACGACAGAGGTTGCAGATCTCCTGTAGTGTGTCCCTATCCACCCTGTAGCGCTCTAAATTTCCACATCATTTAGGTTGTGAAAAGTTAAATGGGGCCTGAAAATTCTTCTCTTTCTTGGCCTAGGCCTATTGGCAGCAGCAGCAGCAGCATGGACTTCAGCGTATTTCACATACAAATGAAATAAAGCAGCAACAGCCCCTATCATTCTTTTCATGTCGACTCCTTCCCATGTCTGTATTGCAACAGGTTTTTGAATTTGCAAAACCAGCACTGTTCTACATGGTTGCTTTATAGCTTGTTGAATAGCTCCACAGTGTTGGATTGGTTGATTGGCATGCAGTTCAGCTGCTTATGCTGTAATTAGCATGCCAAGGTGTTTACCTTTTTTATGTGTCGGTATGCGCCTCTACATGGAGCTTACTGAATCTAAAACTCTTTGCTACCTTGTGCCCGTCGCACAATGGTAGAAAAGAACCATGTATGGTTTATTGAATTTGTAAGAGTTGAAATGCAGAACAGGGAAGATGCATTTATTTTGTTAGTGATGTGCACTTTGCGATGGAATATCACCTTCCTCACACATACCTTACTGTGTCCCTCATGTAGAGCAACTTCTATGGTTCTGTTCACAGATGCTTTATGCTACATGATACTGTCTCACTGTCTGATAAATAAATGAATTATTTCCATTGGTGTTAATGTTTCTGAACATAAGGCTGACATGAATGAAGGTTTTCAAACTATTTAGGTACATGACTAGCAAATGTTCATACTTTTAAATCCTAATCCAAGATCCATATTAGTAGACCATCCCCCATACAGGTGATGATTCAAAACATATATTTTCTGTAAAGATAGGTTAGCTAGGCAAGTAGCTGTCAAGATTTGAGTTTATATGTACATTGTAGTTACAGTTTTGAATCTGCTCTGTGTTCAAAGATGTTAAAGCGTGAATGTAATGCTGGGCAATGTTTATGGTTATAATCTAATATTCTTTACAGATAAATTCACTAGAAACTCTTCTGACCACTGTATATCACTATTATTTGAGGAATACACCATTCATACTTTCTATTTTCTGTTTCTAGATGAGGAGGATTGGATCAGGAACTGAGCCATGTACATCGAGTGGATGCACAAGGCTTGTGGACTAGTGGAGGGAGAGAGGTATATAAATTACTTTCTCTGTTTTATAAAAATGAAATGCATCTGCTCCTGTTTGCAGGCCTGTTTTTTTCACAATAACATGTATATTGCTTAAAATGCAGGAAAACCCACCATTCATCAGTAAAGTAAGTGAAATAATCACACTATAGCTGTGCTTACAACTGTGGTTGAAATCTAAAAATTTTGAACTGTCATGTAGCATTGAGCAATTGTTTCAGTACACAGGTTTTGAACTGTACTCCGCAACATAAATAACAGTAGGATTGGTGTATCTGTCACACATAGTTTGCGGTAGATGTTTTTAGATGTTTTGTTTACAAGTTTTAATGATTTGATTGCCGTTTAAAACAAATGGGTTGGTGAACTTCATGGCTGTTTTCTAATGACTGAACTGTTGTGCCCTATCTGTCCATTCACAGTCTGAATAGGTGTCTGCTGTGTCAGTGTTTGCATTGCCCTTTGCTGGCTGTGTGGTATGCCCTTCAGTTCAACATTGCTATTGCATGGGCCTGAAACAACCTGGGTGTTTTTGTTAAAACAGTCATAGCCTGGGTTTACTGCCACTTCTGTAGCTAGACATTTGTTAGCAGCAGTTCATAATCAACACACCCTGCTGTTCAACATTGGTATTGCATGTGCCTACAACACCTTGGGTATTTTTGTTAAAATACAGTTATAGCCAAGGTCTACTGCCACTTGTGCAGATGGATATCTTTTTGCAGCAGTTCATGATTAGCATGCATCTTCACAATGTCTGCATTTTGCATGCTGGGGATTGGTAATAATTTTTGGTAGATAATGTATACAGTTGTACACATTACTATTAGTAACAGATATAATAGATTCTCATATGTCACAAGCTGTGGTGACTGAATATGTAAAATATTTGTTACTGTTGCATTCATTACATTTATGTGTGTTCAGCACTACGTGCTGTTCATATACATCATTAGATGCAGAGCAGTACAATCTCTCGATTAGAGCATTCATACATTCTTATGAATGACTCAGGTGGGTGTCTTCAAGCCTATTCAATTGTTCACAAAAGAACGCTGATGCCCTGTTTTGGAATAGGACATTTAGAGTCAGGCATTTACAAAGTAACTCTGCCCATAATGGACATGTGTCAGTCCATGTGTACATTGTCATCATATTTATATTGGGTGTTTTGCTATGATATTCATGGGATTGTTCTGTGTGACAGACATTTGCTTTTCATCTCTGTCGTGTTTTGCAATTCATTTTAACAGAGCATGGGACCCATGGCTATTCTTTTATCAGATGACAAGCACATGCCAAGCCACTACCAGAGTCTTCTGAGGATAATAGTGATGATGACAATGAGGAGGAACATGAATCCACCCCTGCCCCAGTCCTCAGGCCTGCCCCTAGAGGAGATGATGGCAAGGCTATAATTGAGGAGATTATTGAGAGGAGATCTGTGAGGTCATGATCGATGTTTTCTGAACACAGATGAGGGACATGATGGAGTCCTTAGTTCAGGATTTAACATGGGCTATGCATGATTAGTTCAGGGAGATAGCTCATAAGGTCATTCAGAAGTCTCAGCCCCATCAGCCTGGTTCCTCCAGTCCATAAATATTGTCTGTCTGCTCTACTTGTATTATGCTACCAACATGGTGATTGCCATTCAGTTGATTGGATGTATATGCATGCATGTATAATATGCATCTAACATGCTTATGTGCTATAATCGTGTTATATTTACTTCTGTTGCAATGTGTATATGACACACATTAACATATTACACTTTCCTCCCACATTCAACTATTCATGCATTGTGGCAGTTAGCCTGCAGCTACTGCTGCAATTGGTAGCCTGTAAACATATGTTGCTCATACTCCATCACTAACACTGTGATAGGCCTTGGATTTATGTGTTGCCTTATCAGGTATGTGCAACAGACAGACATGTCATTCCCCATGAGTTTTGGGTGACAGTTGTCATGATGTTCCGCTGGCATGATGTGGTGTTGTGTGCCATTGGCTGGCAATACTGATACCATGTAGATCATATACAGGTATATCCTGTCTATGTACAGTCCCCCTTTTCTGATTCCATATTTTATTAATATGTGTGTTACAAAGATACCCGTAGTTGTTTCTGAGCTTACTGGAATGATTGCTGTCAATATATATTACATCAGCATCGCAGCACTGAAGCACTTATTTTATATTAGTGGGTGATTTATGGAAATATTCATAGTTGTCTGTAATATTGCTGGGTATATTTCAGAAAATATATGTCACAAATGCCATGCAGTTTACATTTGGATGCTTTGCATTTGTTTTGTTTTTTTTGGGGGGGGGTATCATAATGCAGTCGGTTTTATTAATATATATATATATATATATATATATATATATATATATATATCTCAGGATGCTTGAATTGTGGTCATCTTTCTGTAACTTTATTAATGTACAACGTGATTTGAAAGCATTTCTCATTAATTACAAATTACTTGTGGCTTTGTTTAGTGCACCATTGCTACTGCAGTACTCCATTGTGTGCTGAGCTACTCTGAGTTTCTTGTGGAACATGTACATATTACAATGCTATCTGCAAGTTTCATGCTGATATCAGTGTAATGTGCCAGAATCCACAAACTTTACAGAATATGGCCCAAAAAAATACCTTCATACAGACACTAGTGTTATAATATCACCAAACCAAGCCCAAAAGACAGGAAAATTAATAGCAACAACAGTCCCAAAGGATGGAAGACCACAAAATCAGTCCAAGGCAGCGTTACAAGATTTCAACAGACAGCAGGCCAGCTACTCACACCACAACAAACAAAGAAAAAATCACACGCAAATGTCAAATAATTAAAGCGACAAATACCAGGAACTGTTCAAATAAAATATCATAATAATTAGTCAAAACATATTAAAGCACTTTCACAAAGACAAAAAACTTTGCTTCATCAGGCGTTATAATTATAAAACAGTCACACTAACTATATATATATAAGTAAATACATCATATCCAATTTCCACTTTTCTGTTAAACATCATATCCTGTCACAACAAATACAACACTCATATAAATTTAATAAAACTATCCTGTAACAAAACACACATCCTATAACTATATTGTATTTATATAAGCAAGACATTAAGAAAACTATATGCAGAATAATGTATGCTAACAATTCTAATTATAAAAGCTAAAACTATAAATAAAAAACCATAAACCCATGACACCCTAAAATAAAACACAATACCAACATAAGTGTAATAGAGTTAATAAAATAAAATAGGGATGTGTAATGTAAATAGATGTGAGTGTACATATACAATGCTAAAAACATATTAGTTATTTGAGGTAGTTATTAAACCTAATGTTATACATATAATTATATTTTTTACATTTATTCAGGGGACATACTCATTTATACACATTATGGTTTTATACACAGGTTTGCTGGTATTTGCCTTTCTATTGCCTGAAACCTATTGTATTAGAAGTGTTAGTATTTGTTTAATGTCAAGCTTTCTATATACAATAGGAGATATATGATGTTTTCTACAGGATATGATGTTGATAACAGGAAGTGGTAACAGGATATGATGTCTTCAAGGATATATATGATGTTTTAAATCCAAAGTGGAAACAGGATATGATGTTTTTTATGATATATATATATATAGTGAGTGACTGTTTTTGAATTATACGCCTGATGAAGCAAAGTTTTTTTTGAAAGCGCTTACGCTTGTGTTTTAATAACTAGTGTTATAATATGATGAACCCCACCTCCCTCCCAGTTAGTAAAACTAATTACTGCAGGAATAGAGCATATAAAACTCTAACTTTATATGATATCTATATCATATCACATACTCTGAGGTTAAATGTTTTTCTTTGTAAGTGCAAGACCCAGAAACAGGGAACACCAGAAGTAAGAAAGATCCTGAAGACATAACATTAATATCCAGTGCACTTAAGGATAAGCAGATAGCTATGACGCTTTAATGCAAATATTTTTTTCTTAATAAAATTAAACACTATATTAAGTTTGGCTGGTTAACATGCAGGGGAGCAAATTTCTGACATAATATGAGCTGAAATAATGGATTGCTCAGCTGAAAAATGGACTAGCCTGGAAACTCAGCACTTCCTGGCTACACATGAAGTATTTCTCCATAAGCAATAAATATGAACAGAGCATGTACAGTGTGAAAGCTACTCACATTCCTATGCTTATTATAGGATTACACATTTAAGAATCATATTTTAAGACACAGTACAAACAACAATAATGGAGTAGGTGATGTGCAACATTATTGTCTCGTTGACAAAAAAAGTAGCGATACCAAACTTGATCCCACTAGATCCTATAAAAATAGAAGAAAAAAATATGCAGTTCAAAAAGTGGATACATAAAGCATAAGTTTTAATGGAAATGTATAATATATATGAGTTGTAAATTATAACAATTTGTACTGTCACTCATAGCATGCATTTTTTAATTTGACCAGCTACCTGTCTATAAAATTGATGTTTAATGCTGTTATGTATTCATTTTTTAATCTACTTCTGAGCCACCTGCCCTCATGATAGGATCTAGGGCAAAGTAAGTTAGGATATCTTGGTTGCCTTACACAGGAAGAGAGATGTCCTGCATCTGCCATGGAGCCTGCTGTTAGTTACACTATGTGGAAAATGTCTCAACGTCACCTGAACAGGTTACTCTCAACCTAGCAGGGCAGTGTTACTTATCCAAAATGATCCTTGGTGGCCAAGCTTTTGTTTGTATCATAGAAAGTAATCTTAGCTACCCTGCAAAGTAATCTTATTTCTGAAAATGCATTCATCAGCTTATGTTTCAAGCCACTGACCGTAAGTGTGGAGAAGGACAAAGGCTGAACAGTAAATAGAGGGCTTTGTTCTGAAACTCAGGTCTTGCTTTCTCACACTAGTGCAGTAAAAGTATTGTAATACTGTTGCCACACTACACAGTTCTATTTGGCAATTTCCTAGTCCATTCTAATTTCAGTCTCAAACAAGTCCACTTAAATTCACCCAATTCAAGTAGCTGCTCTACCTTATTTATTGACATTTGTTGACCGGGAAAGTCCACTGGGCCATGGACCCATTTTCAGTGGAGGCCCGGGGAGAAAAGCTCCTAACAGTTACAGAAAGTTTTATATAACATGGTCTATAAATGGTATAGGCAAGATACAGATGTTAAATAGTACAACTGAACAGTAATAAAATCCATTCAATCGAGTGTGCATATTTCAGTTTACACAGTCACATAAAAAAATAAGAATTATGTAAGTTAATTATACAACTCAACAGGCTAGTAATAGGAGAAAAACTTGAGAAGAAGAAAAGATGGAGAAAAGTTGGCTGATATTTTGAAGTTTATAAAGTACTTGTTAGGCATTGCAGAATAAGGAACATACTTACAGTGGTTTAATCATGTGATTACAGGAACAGATATGGTTATTGAGATAGTGTTTTTTCAGTGCCAATTTGAATGTTTCTATGGAGTCTAGTTGGGTAATAGAGGAAGGGAGAGCACTCCATAGTTTGGCAACTGCATGGGAAAAGAGGCATTGTCCAGCTCTTTTGTTGGGTTTAGTTATGGTTAAGAGTTATTTATTAGAAGGCCTAAGATTCCGAGTTGGGGTTTGTGTTTGTATCATAGTTTGAAGAGAAGGGCAGTAATTTGAGTTGTATAGCAATTTGTGGATAAGAGTTAGTTGGGTGTAATATAGGTAATGGGGGAATTCAAATCTGTTTAAAGTTTTAATGGCCAGGCAGTAATGCATGCGAGTTGGCATATTGGAGACAAACGTTGTTATTTTGTAATAGCACGATTATAATTTATTCATAAGAGATGTGTGTAGATTAATGAAAATGGGGGTACCATAGAGGAGGGAATGGAGAAGCAGACTGTTAGCCAATTTTAACTTGGTGGGCATGTCCAAATAGAGTTTATGCCTCTAGAGCTTAACTAGCTTAAATGGGTCTTTTTGATTACGGTGAATATATGATTCTCAAAGGAGAGTTTATCATCAATTATAATGCCAAGTAGTTTAGATGTTTTTACTGTTTCAATTCCAGTATTGTTTTGTGAGATTATTTTTAAGTCTAGAGTTAGAGGCTTGGATGAGAATAGTAAGAGGTTTGATTTTTTGGGATTAAGTAGCAGTTGAACATCTTTAACCCAGGATTCAACTGATGTAAATGCTTTTTGTGTTAACTTTAGGAGATCTGAGAAGTTGTTAGAAGAGGTGATTATTGTTGAATCGTCAGCATATTGAATGAGTGTACTTTGCTGGGATGCTTTAAGGAGATCGTTAATGAATATATTAATAAGCAAGGGCCCAAGAATAGACCCTTGGGGACCCCTGTGTTGTTGATTAGGTATTTCAATTGTTTGTTTTGCCATCTGACAGATTATTTTCTATTGTGAAGATAGTTGTGGAACCAGGTTAGAGTGTGTGGGGAGCAGTTTATGATGTCAGGTTATAAAAGTAGTTTAGCGTGGGACACTGTATCAAAAGCCTTTGATAGATTTAGTAATTAAAGTTAGTAGACCAGCATCAAGAGCTTTGTTTACAGTGTTGGTAAATGAAAGTAAGGCTGTAGTTGTGATGTGAGTTGGCTGAAAGCCATGTTGGGTGGGTGCAAGTAAGTTATTGTCAGTGAGATGTTTTACAATTGAGAATGAATACACTTTTCTAGGGCTTTAGATAGAGGTGAAAGTATAGAGATGGGTGAGTAGTTAAGAGATCACTGGTGTTAACCACCTTTATGTAGGGGAGTAATAACTGAGTTTTTCCAGAGTTGTGGGACATATAATTCTGAGAAAGATTGATTATCGATTAATGAGAATGCTGACAGGGAGAGCTGAATGACTCTGCTGCAAGTTTTAGGTATTCAGCTGGGAGGCCGTAGGAAGATAGGGAGCATGGCTTTAATTTTGAGAGCAGTTTGCACATTAGAGAAGTGGGTACAGGTTGTATGGTAAAAGAAGGAGTGGATGGGATATTGTTTGAATTGCAGTTTTCAGAAGGGGAGTCGAGATTTGAAAGCAGATTGGAAAATGTATTGCTGTTTTCATTACAATTTATATATTTTTTTTAGTTTGTAGAGTGACGTCATTAACAAGTTTTTGGATAGTATCAATAAAATGAGAGTTGAAAGATTGGCCAATTTCTTCTGGATCTTTGTCAGGAGATGGTGTAGGGTTATACTGAGTTCTGGGATTAAGAAGAGAGGAAACCAAGTTCCAAAACATTTTCGGGTTATTTTGTTGGGTAGAAAGTTTAGTGAAGAAATAGTTTTTCTTTTATCATAGATTACATGTTTTTGACATAGTTATGAAGTTGCTTATATCTGAGTTCATTTTGTAGGGTTTTATTTCTATGCCTTTCTTTCCAGGCTTTATCCCTAGAGGTAAATAGCTGTTTGGTATGTTTTGTTAGCTAAGGAGCAGGGTTAAGCTTTGTCCTTTTGGTACGTATAGGGGCAAGACTGTTAAGAGTATCAAGAAAGACTTTGTTAGAATAGCTAACTGTATTGTCTAGTGGGAGTATCTTGGTTGTGAACCAGTTGTGGGTTTTTAGAGTATCTAAAAATATCTGTTGATTGAAATGGGTGAGATTCCAAGGTGTTCTTAGAGAATGCAATTTGCCTATGTGTGTTTGGGTTCTATGGGTATAGGCAGGTAGATGGTCACTAAAGATATTAAGAAGGGTTCTGGCCTTGGCATACTTTTGAGGGTGTGAGATGAGTAGCCAGTCTAGGGTTGACTCAGTTTGTTTATTTACCATATGTGTGGGGTCTGTGATAAGTTGAGTAAACATATGCAAATTTATACTATTTGATGTAGAGTTGGAGATGAGAGATTGCCAGTTTATATTGGTAACACCACAAAGCAGTCCCTCCTTTTCAGTCGAGAGCCCTGACCTCAGTTTTGAAGCATTCATTTTCATTATATCTGAGTCATACTTTCAAGTTGATACTGATGCCCAATCCATAGGAGGGAGGGATGGATAGAGCAGTTGTTCAGGATGCCAAATATTAATGGTGCCAAATGGTGTGTGCTACTTAAAAAAGAGCTAAAAGATGTTGCAAAAAAAAAAAGAATGATGGCTTACTTAAGGAAGTGACTTTACTCAATGACTCGGTAGTTAAAAGTAAACACTTTTTGAGTGTTAAAAAAAGAGTATGACAGTGTTTTTAATGAGGTGGACCAGTTTTGTTTAAAAATTGTTAATCAGAAAATCAGGAAACTGGAACATGACCTTTTGGAATATAGGGAAGGTACTGCCTACCCAATAACTGGTAGAAATAGGCAAGACGTTAGGCAGAGCTTTGACCAGAACAATGAAATTAACTTTACTGACAATGTTTCTAGTCCTGCCTTGGCTTTAACCAGAAGAAGTGAGCGACTAGCTCAGAAGGGTAATCAGAATGGAACATCGGATTTTTACTATCCCGGGCAGACCAGGGGGAAGGAAGGTCCCTTACCAACCGCAAGGTTGGACCAGAGCACGCAGATAAGGGATTCTAGCTGCACTACTAAATGCACCTACACAGACTTATTGACTGAGCTAGTTCATGATAATTGTATGGTGGTTAAAAAGGATAATTTTACCATTTATAATTTTACTGACATCAAATTAACTAATAGTTTTTTTGAGCTTTTTACTAGAGGATTTCAATTTGTTCCATTGTGCCCTGTTTATTTAAGTAATGTATTGGTGGATTTAAAACTGTTTGTTAGATGTTTGAATCTTGCTTTGTATTTCAAGGATCAAACCCAAATTATGGAGGGTCTTTCTAGACCTAGCACTTTTAACCCACCTCTACACCCATTTTTAAAGGTGTTTGAGGATTTGGTAGAGGTGGACTTAAGGAATGTTTGCTCTAACAGGACACACACCCCACCTAGAAACATAAATCAAGTTTCAAACCAGTTAATAAAAATGTTTAAAGAGGAAGAAGTACGGGTGATGAAACCAGACAAGGGTGGTGGTACGGTCTTCATGTACAACATGGAGTATGATATGTACATCCATAATATGTTACAGGATATTGATCATTATGAGTTGATTTCAAGAAATGAATCGAACCTAGCATATTCTAAAATTAACTATATGCTCACTGACCATTTATTGCAGGGAGCCATCAATGAAAAACTTTTTAATTATTTATATGTGAAGAATCCAAGAATCCTTGTAATATTTGGAATTCCTAAGACACATAAAGGTTTAACTCCATTGAGTTTTAGACCAATTGTCTCAGGGGCTGGTGGTATAACAGAACCTTTAGGGAAATTTATTGATTTTACTATCAAGAAATTTGCATCTTCCCTACAGTATGTGTGTAAGGATTCATGGGACTTTCTTAAAGGCATTCAAAAAGGTTTGTACAAACCTGACCTATTAATGGTTACAGTTGACGTTGTGGAATTATTTCCTAGTATTCCACACGTCACAGGTTTGGAATGGTTTAATACTATGTTAGTAGCCGAGTCTGGTTTGGATTGTAACACCATTGGCCTACTGGTAGAGTTTATGGGAACTGTCTTAGATAATAATTTTATTTACTTTAACGGTGAGCTTTTTAAACAAAAGAAAGGTGTAGCAATGGACACGGCTTGTGCTTCAAGCTATGCCAACATTGTTTTGTATTATTGGGAAAGTAAGTTTATTTTCTCTTCATGCTGGGTTCAGCACATCACTCATTATAAACGATACCTGGACGATATCTGTTTATTATGGGATGGTACCACAGATGAGTTCACTGATTTTATGAACTATATCAACTCCACTACGAATTTTTTAACATTTACTTATAACATCAGTAATGACCATTTGAGTTATTTGGATGTAGCCCTTTTTAAGGATACTTTTAACTGTACTTTCCAGTCTACAGTATACAGGAAAAGTTCTTTCTCCAACTCATACTTACACTTTGATAGTGGTCACCCTTTCCACCAGAAAAAAGGTATAATTAAGGGGCAATTTATACGTGATTCGAGGATGTGCAGCACTAATGAATATTTTCAGGAGGAGGTGAACTTTTTGAAGCAGCTTTTTCAGGAAAGGGGTTATCCAATGTACTTGGTTAATGATCTAGCCCAAGAAGTCATTACTAATAGGGAGGTTTTTTTATCTTCCTTTACTGGGTAAAGGCACAGTACAAGATGTACAAACAAAACCGTCAGAGCAGTTTGATTCTCATAACAGTTTTGTTTACACCTTTTCGGAAGATTTTTCACAGGTGGAACGCTTTATTTTAAAATATTGGCCTATACTTAAGCAATAAGATGAGTTTACACAGATTATCAAGGAACATCCTTGTTTTGTTAGAAGAAGAGATACAAACCTTAAAGGTCTTTTTGAAGAAGACCTAGATCTACTAATAAGCGTATTGGTCCTAGACTGGGTACTTATAAGTGTGGGGCATGCAAAGAATGTTCATATGTAATTAATGATAGCTCCCTATACATCCCTTCTAGGTGTTACACATTTAGGGCTGAGCATTTTTACAACTGTGGGGCGAAGGGTGTGGTTTATTTAGGCCTGTGTACCTACTGTCTCAGTTTTTATATTGGTAAAACTGAGAGAACTCTTAGAAAAAGGATATATGAACATCTTTACGACATCTCTAAGAAGAAAGATACCAATGCCTTTTTTAAGCACCTCAGCATATGCCCCAACATGCAGATTAAATTTATGGTTTTAGAGCAGGTTTTGCAGGACAATAGAGGTGGGGATTGGGAGGCCCATCTGGAGTACAAAGAATTGTTGTGGCAGCTTAGGGTGAATGCAACAAGTCCACCTGGTCTTAATGAAAGCATTAGTATTTCTAGTGTATTGAAACTTAGAAGGGCTAAGTTATGATTTTCAGTTTTTTAGCCTGAAGTTTTTTTTTGGAGTTGTGTGCATTTTGCTTGTTATTTATAGAAAGATTTTTATGCCTTTTAAGTTGCGTTTATTATGAGCTTTGTACAAATGCACTTTATTAAATGTAGTAACTTAATGTATGGCATACATACTATTTTTAATATTTTTTCTTTTTATCTTTATTTTTAAATTGGAAGCAGTGCCTTTTAAAGTTAATTGCACATTGATTTTTTATCACCCTGGTCACATGGTTTTATCAATGGAGTATTTAAGCTTGCAAATTTTAAAATGTATTTATCTTGATAAAGCCTGGTATTTATCCAGGCGAAAGCGCTTGATGTGAATTTCTTTTTACTTGAATAAAATATCACTTTTAACAATAATTATTATTGTTTCGGTTCCTCTTTCTCTCAGCTTGTGGATTTCACATTTATCTGGTCTGGATCTTTATCACTTTGGTGTTAAAAAAAAAAAAGAAGCAGCAGTTTGAAAGCTGACATTAAAAGAC
The DNA here is from genome assembly GCF_019279795.1 of Protopterus annectens. Lineage (NCBI taxonomy): Eukaryota > Metazoa > Chordata > Ceratodontiformes > Protopteridae > Protopterus > Protopterus annectens. The sequence continues at coordinate 542,596,837 of NC_056732.1, read as the reverse complement.
CGAGACAGCTTGTACATAGTTTATAAACTGTTATACAGTTCTTAGAAAAACGTACTTATCAGGTGCTACCATTAAAAATACAGCTTGATGTTTACAGTTTGTCATTAAGGGATCATCATTACAGATAGCCTGTAAACCGTTGTCAATCTCTTCTTTTTTGGATAGCCATTGGCTTTCCATAAGCAAGCCTGATTACAACATCTTAATAACAACATACATATTCAAACTGTGCTTTTGTAAGGAAGTTTGCAACATTTACAAACTTTCTGTGCTGTCATTGTTAATAATTATAAAAGCATGTGTATTAATCAAGAACAGAATGACTTCTAAATAACTGAAGAAAATTTGTTTGATTGTTAAACTGTCATTAATTTATATATTGACATTATACAGCCACCAAATAGGTGAGCTGCCTGGAGTGTTACAATAATGAGGGGAGATCACAGACATTTAGTTGAACAACATGTGAAAAGATACAACTCTCATGTCACCAAAGTAAAAAGATCTGAGATATGTTATGGAAATAAAGTTCTGATGAAAATTATGAATGGGGGGACGCATCCTTACTGAAATCTTGTACATATATCGAGTTTATTTGATAAAACACAGCAAATGTGGGCACACAATTTAGGAAATAAATAGCATGCGGCTTTGGGACTGGGAAACAATGCTCTTATAGTGTCTATCTCAGTTCATGTTGGTATGTATGGTCATATCCCATCTATATCTCCACAATATACATGAAGACAGTGTTGGGAAACTTCTTATTACCTCTACAATATCAATGCAAAGATAAAGGATTAATGCTGTATTTAATAAACAGGCAAAATCTACATTGTTCCTCATGTGTCAGGAAAAGTGACTTTTTTTTACTCTGTTGTAAAGTTTCCTTGGTAAACTGAGCACTGTGACTCCTCTATAATTGATCACAACTTTTTTAACATTTTTTCACAGGATTACTTCACTCATTTTGCATCCTGTGGTACTGTCTCCATATTCCATGCACCATTACAAAGTCACATTATCAATGTTATTCAAACAATGCTTAGAATTTTCATCATGTCTAACCAGATCTCATCCACTGCCAAGAATTTGCATCACAACTGATTGATCAGCACATTGATCTCTTCTACAGAAATGCATCCAGTCATACATGTCACTTTTGGCTGGGCACCATCTGACGAGGGTATCTCCACCAGATTCAGTACTTCCAAAAAATATTCTTTCTACTTCCTGACAATGTTCACAGTAGAGGGCAGAATGTCTCAACCCTTGCTGAAAGTAACTTAGGACATGTCCCACCTTTTCCTTTAGAGTAAGAGGATTGAGTGCCAGAAACTGTTTTAGGACATCTGAAAGTCATTTTTTTCCACCCTGCTTTCCAACTCCTCCCATACCAGAGCCTTCACTTCACTTCACTTACTACCACAGCTACTGCCTTTCTTGTGCCTGTCAGTTGCTAATAGTCAATGCCAGAGATGTTTCTCCTCCAACACTGCATTTAAATTTGCTTTCATTAACTTAACCACTTCCCTAGCCACTGTTGTCTCCCATATGCTCTAGGATTACTGTTATTATAAACACTGAAAAACTTTGGCTACAGCTCTTAGCTACTGTCTGTACTACTGAGGTCTTGACTAGGATCAGTTTGGACTCCTCATCATCTATACCACTTTTCCAACAACAATATAATGGTTTGGAGGGACAGGTACTGCCTGTAGATGATACTGCTGCTCTGGAACACTCTCCCCAGCCACACAAAACAAAGCTCATACCTGTCCATATTCAAGCACAACTTGGATAGAGGCTACCTATCCACATAAAGCAAAGCTCATACCTGTCCATATTCAAGCACAACTTGGATCTATGGATGGGCAATATAAAATTTACCCCAAGACTGTCCCCTGTGCCACCAGTGGACAGAGGCAGTTCCTAAATGCTGTATGCCATGCATGGATCCCCTCAAATTAAGTATGGTATGATCCCAGTTATTCTCACTATGGTAATATATAATTATTGACCATGGGATGGGGTAAGGCCAGTCTAACACAACACATTATAGGTTAACTCAACCACCCAAAGGGAAAATGGTTAGGTTTAAATGGTCCACAAGGGCAGTTAGTCTAGTATTTACCTATGAGCATGGAGGAAGCTCTTCTAGCAGTGGAAGATAAATAAACTCTGCACAAAAGTATTGATTACATTTTCCAAAAACACCCTGATTGCACATTTGTGTTTTCTGGGATTGTTCAAACTCTTCCTTGGCTATCTCACCCAGTGTGTCTCAAAATGACTATCAATACACAGCTTGTCTTAATACAAGTGTCCAAAACATGCAGCTTCATGTCAGATGATATTTCTGTACAGTCAATCATTCACCTTTGACCCAATATGTTTTTCTGCCAAGAAAAAAATGTAAGAATTCTTGTCTTCAGACGGGATGCTTGGCAAGTATTGGTCTAGAACAATTCACCACTCGTATTCAAAGCAGCCAAGTGCATCATTCCAGTTAAACCTCTCCAGATATCTCCATTATTCAACACACAAGAAATGAAATTTTCCACTAGAATGATAGTATTAATAGATTGAGCCCTATTAAACACAATATTCAATACTCCAAATAGTATTAGGACAGTATGCAAAAACAACAGAGTTTTCCTTTCTTCAGCCTGTAAACACACATGTGAACCTTTCATGTAATGGCACAGTCACCAGCTGGACAACATGTATCTGGGGTCTTTGAGTATCTTCAAATCTCCTCTGCTATGTAGGAGACAGAGACCAACCAGTAAGTCTATTTCCAGAGGGAAGTCTGAGTAATCTTATCGGAACTTTGCAATCATCAGCAGAAATCGAGTTCCTTTCCAAAAAGTAATGTGACATCCCATGTCCCATAAGAATTTTTTTGCATTGTCAGGATATAGACCATATGTTTTGCCTGCAACTTTGACTAACATTACAAATTACACCCTAATCTTTGCCTCCTGGATGGAACGTTCGTATCAAATTTGTATTTATGTACATGAATATATATATATATATATATATATATATATATATATATATATATATATATATATATATATATACACACACACACACACACACACACATACACACACACTTGAGTATGTAGTTGCTACAAGAGTTCTAGACAACCTAACAACCTATGAAAGAATGAAGAAAAGGAAAAAGGTATAAGAGTCACATTTGCATTACAAATGATAAATAAGAAATTAGTGAAACATAGAATAATGGACAATTGCTTTCTCAACATAATAAGTCTTTGAACTCTTTTATACCAATTATTACTTGTATATTGAATGTTTATTTTTGTACACCCTAAGGAAGTAGAAAATGCCATGTACATTAAATAAGTTATTATTAAATGATAGTCCAAGATTTTGGGTGTATCAGCTACTTTTATTATTGCCCGATCTCTTCAGATGAACAAGACATGTTTTGATGTAATTCAGAAACACATTATCATCTGCTGAATATAACAATAAATCCTTCTCAAAAAATGTAATAGGACAGTCATAAGGCCTGTAAAGCATTTGTGCTTCATTTTGGCTATTGTCTGATACCTTTAGTATAATTAATAGTGACAGTAACTCCCAAGCACCACAACTGGAATTTATTAATAGCATGCAGCTGCAAGTACAGAGGGAAAGGCTAATCCCTATGATTCAGTGTCATGACTTATAGGTAGACATATATTACAGAATTCCCATAGCGTTTCTTCTGTATACTGTGCTCATTTTGGGTATTTTACATCACTGGTAGCACAAATATTAAACATTAACATACAGATACCTGTCAAAAATCAGACATAGCAGATGATATAGATCTGTTGGATAAAATAAACATCCTCAGCATTTCATTGTGATGTATTTGCTTGTGCAGCAAGCGTATGCTGTATGTTAAGGTTATTTATTTTTCTGTGATTTTGATCAGGATCATACTGCTGAGCCAAAACTTATTTCTAGGAAAAAATCAGAGAGAAAAGCTCAGTAAACTGATACAGATTCATGAAACAGTTCAAGACAATTAGCATGCAATCATCAGTGAATGTCATATTCAGTATATACATAATGTGAGCAATGAAGTTTTGTATACAATAAAGTTTACACAGAAAATGCATTTGTAAAGATCAGTGCACAGGAAGGTAAGTATTCATTTAGAAGTAAAGTAAAAATATAGAGATGAGTGAACAACAATAAAATAATTAACAGCAGTGAAAACATTCAAAATATTCTGCATATAGAAGGTCTCTCAGGACACCACCAAGATATACATTGATTTAGCTTTAATTAGGGGGCGACAGCTGTTCGAGTAGAGAAGTAACATAATAGCGACAGGCAGAGTAAGAAGCCCAAAATTATATAATGGAAAGACATAAGTGTTTATTTAACATTTGTTAACTGGGAAAGTCTAGGGAGAAACACTCCAGACACATGGCTTTGTAATTTGGGAGGAAACCCAAACAAACACAGGGAGGACATTCCATCTCCACACAGAAGGCATGCCAGCCATGAATCGAACTAGAAAACCTCTTACTGTGAAGCAACAATGCTACCACTGCACCACCACTCTGTCCATTTTGCTAAGACAGTAAAATAAGACCATCCATTTTGGTAAGATATTAAAATAAGAACATTTAAATTTAACAGAGATAAGTAAAAAGCAGCTTCAGGAGACATAGAATACTGAGACAAATGGTGTCGAACAAAAAGAGTCAAGGGATGTGAACAACTAGTTACAATAAGACTTAACTTGCCTGTGCAATTGTTAAATGAGGTAATATCATATACATATTCACAGTGCAGTTGAAAGTTGAAGATGTCAGGAAGTGCTTGGAAGTATAAATTAGATATGTCTTGTGATCTAATCTTCAAAGGCAAGAGGAAGCGTCCATGCCTAGTGAGGTACTCTGTCCAGTTAAAGGAAATTGCTACAATGAGAAAAAGATGCAGTGAGACTTAGCAGAAAGTAAAAACTGTTTTACCAATCGATATATATATATATATATATATATATATATATATATATATATATGTATATTTTAATCTGCAATTTATATAATCCAACTGTTTTCACATCAGAGCAATCATGTGCCTGGTACTGTTTTTCTGTAAGTAATAAAGCTATCTGCTGTTTATCACCATTTTAATATAAAGCTCACTATTGTTGTCAAGACTATTGATCCTATCAGTAGATGGAGAATTAGGAGAGTGGATACATGCTTAATTCTGGATGGGTCAATGCAACATAAACTGATTAATTTTGGTGGCAACCAATATTTAATTTAGATTTTTCTCTTTGCCAGCAGTTCTTTTTCTGCTACTAAACTGTCCTTTCGCTTCTCATTTTTCCTATTTCTCTGCTTCTGTTTTCTGCTGCCACTGCTGTATATTATCTCTCCTTAGCAAAAATATCTACTGTAGTATCTGCTTGATTTCTCTTCAGTCAGTCTGTCACAATTAATGCCTTCCTTATCACCAATGGAAACCATGGCTTTCTCTCTTCTCAACATACCTCCATTCTTGTTAGCATAATCCAATGTTTTCATTAAATCTGACCATGATGCCACTAAGTCATCTCCTGGCTCTGTTTGGTGCAACAAATCTTGCACAACCCTTTAACTGGAGGGTTATTACTTTTGCTTCTTGTGGTCATATTTCCTTCTCCCATGTGCTGCTGGAATAGATTTCCCACTTCTACAGTATTAACTGCCACACATCTTTCTTTTCTGACTGCTCACTAATCTATCACCCTGACCTCTTCCCAATGTCCTCTGTGTTGGAAATAATAGGAAAGCTCTTTAATATCATGGTCAATTTTTCCATAGTCAGTATGAATGCCACCTCAGGTCTCCCCTAAAAAGAGGCCACTGGCATTGTGGAACTAAACAGGTCAATGAAATACAAGTAAAAATCATCTCTTGAGCAATGACCAGGCCAGCACAAATTCATAACCAGGAGACATCAGCCAAACCTGACCAAGTTATACTTGACATGGAGGCATTTTAATATTGCGTCAAACAGGTGAAAAAATGGCGCAGTGGTGCAGTGGTTTGCATTGTTGCCTCACAGCAAAAGGTTCTCTAGTTTGATGCTTGGCTGGGTACCTTCTGTGTGGAGTATGCATGTCCTGCCTGCATTTGTTTGGGACAAAGACATGCATCTGGAATGTTTCTCCCTGGGCCTCTGCTGAAAATTGGCTCACTCCAAGTTGGACTTTCCTAGTAAACAAATGTTAAATAAATAAAAGACCAAGCTGGAAGGAAAATATTACTAGGAGGTGGATTGTTAAAAGGTATTATAGTCATTATTTATTAATAAAGGTATTATAGTCAGATATCTTCCACCAGGATTTTACCAAGATACATGATTCAGTACCACATAGGCGGTTAGCTAGTAGGAAAACTACAGGTGTTGGAAGTAGGACCAAGACTTAGGAAGTGGAATGCAACTAGGTTGAAGAGTTGAATACAGTGGGTTGCAGTGAGGTGGACATTGGCAGGGATAAGGAAAATCACTAATTGAGTATAACAGGGACTGTTCCTGTTTCCACTTGTCTGACCTGGGTTCATTTCAGGTATATCTTGAGAAGAGAAGAGGAGAAGACAGAAGGGAAGAGGAGAAGAGACAGAAGTGTGGAGGATGAGGGAGTCTAGGGAATGGATTTAGGCTGGCCAAGATGGCAAAATGATGTAAGATGAGGGTCCGCAAAAACAAATTCAAAGTTTCACATTTGAGACACAATAGTCCTTATGCAAAGTATCAGCTGAAATCACTAGACCTGATGGCAACAGTGTAGGAAATGATCTAGATATGTTTATCACTTCTGGACTGAACGTGACAAGAAGGAAAAGAATGAGAAGGCTGAAGACGCATGCTGAGTTACATTTGTAGGGAGACAAACAGAAACAGCAAAGAGTAAAGAATCCTGCTGCACTAAGGCATGATCAGCTTGATCCCTGAATACTGTGTGTGCTTCTGGAGACCCTAGAAGGAAAGGGACACCAAGATACTTGAAGGCATTAAATGGACGCCACTAAGAGGTTCTGTAGAATGGAGCTGAAACAGTAAGAACAGAAACTAGAAGAGCTGCAGGTCTTCTTATCAGATACTACAAGAAAAAGAAGGATATGGTAATGTGCACAATATTAGTTGTGGAGATGAGAAAGGATAAGCCTGAGGAGAAAGTATGGATAGGAGGAAGAAGCATAGCAATAGGTGTAGGGAATAAACAACTTTTACAGTAATCAAAAATACTTCTTCATAGATGGGTTTGTTGATTGATGGAAAATATAACATAGTGGCATAAAGCAGGTGGAGAAAGGGTGAGGAGGGAGGAATATCCACACACACACACACACACACACACACACACACACACACACACACACACACACACACACACACACACACACACACACACGCACACACGCACGCAAGCATATACATGCACACTCATTCTGTTTAATGGAATTAGTCCTTAGAAAGTGGAGCTTATTAAATCTGACTTCTTGTTTTTGGTTGATTTGGCTGTTTGGACTGCATTATAACTTGCACTTGAATACTGAATGGCACAGTAAAGCCTCTAACCCTTTTTGTGAATGCAGTCATGTATGTCATAACTGTATCTAGAGGAAAAATTCATGCATTAATTCTGGTAGATTTTAACATGATTCTGTGAAAGCCAGGTAGTAAGGAGTGTAGAGATTTAAGTCCAGATGCTAAACCTGTTTTTGTTATTGTTGCTTTTATTTAGACATTTTGCTTTAACTAGTATATAACAGGCTGGTAGATGACATCTAGAAAGGACAAGACTTAGAAATCGCTAAGCTGCCAAAGTTTTGGTGAATATCACCATGGATTAAAAGAGGTAAACTATGGTCCATATTTGGAACCTGATTGTTTTACAATTGAATAGATTTTAATTTGCTTATCATTTGATCTTTTAAAATAACTTTTTTATTCTGGTTTATTATGGAGTTATAAACAGCAGGGATGCAGTCAGAAATTTATATTTCCAGTCCCATGACTTTGTAATGGTACTTTTATTTTGCTGCTTTATTGTCTACGAATGAAGCTGTCTGTGAATGTTAAGTTGAAACCTAACTAAACAGTGTAAAGTGAGGAGACTGGTAGCTTAAACATTTGAACATTTGACTATACAATAATGACCAAGGTAAAAATGGCTATACTACCATCTGAGGATGTAGATGATCCAGCTAGCACCTGGAGTCGGACTCTTATCTGGTGCCCTACCTCCTCAGCTCTTCATTTGAAGAACAAAAAAGGTCTGTCCCCTTACCCTGGTTCCCAAAGCAAGGGCTACACCTCCTTCTTGCCCCTCTCAGCTCTTCACTGCAAGAACAAAAAAAGTCCACTCTCAAAGCCAGATTCCTGCCCCATCTCTGTTCTGTCAGCTCTTGTGTGAAAAAAAAAATTTTTTTTTTAAACTATAGCAAGCCAGTTCCTATATTTCTAGCAAATTACTTCCTATATCTTACCCCTCATAAAGCGCTTATGCACTAAACTGCCTTTCTATGCCAGAAATGCTGATACAGAAAGAGAAATGTAGGAAATGCACTTCAAGATTGATCCCCATAACACCTTATTGCCAGGACAGCTATCTCCTTCTCCCCACCCTTGCTATACTCCTGGTAAGGCTTGTAATAATCTCTAGACTGATTTTATATTACATATCTATGAACCTGTGAACCTATGTTGTCATTTGGTAAGCCCTACAGAAAGTTGATGGAACATTAAGAGTACAAAGGTGTAAGAAGCTCTTTGTTTATTTACTTATTTATTTATTTATTTTGTTTCCTGGGGTAATTCACTAATAGCAACAAACCATCTGTAGGCACAGCCTGGGTAAAGAAATTCTACAAAAAACATGGAAGAAATTCATAAACAGAGTAATCACAAAAGGTAGCTAATCCTTTAGATAATTGATACAATGTGTGAATATTATTAACAGAGTAGGAAATCAAGTGTGAATTCATTTTAGTCATAAATATGAGAGGAAAGCAGCAGCTGGGGACTGAGGTTCAAAGAAGAAGTGATAACGGTGAGGAGGGATTTAGGTTACGGGCCCAGTGGAAAAGCACTTGCAGTCAGATTTTTGATGGAGGTATCTTTTGAGTTGAGCTCTAAACTTGGGGAATGATCAGACTTCTTTCAGATGAAGGGGAAGGGGATTAGCAGAGTTTGGTTACAAGAATGAAGAAAGAATGGTTAGTACAGTGCAATTGGGTTTGGAGTGTCTGTAGTGAGGGAATTCAATGGGAGAGGTTGTGGAGGCCATAGGGGTGGTTTTATTATGGAGTTTGGCTGCAAAAGGTGGGAAGGAACCTGGTTGAGGTAGTTTGAAACAAAGAGACCATAGGAGTAGCTTGACTCTGTAGCAGACTGCCAGACATTTAGCTTTGGGAAGGGTGTTGCAGCATTGTTCCTGGGGGGGTGGGGGGGCTGAAATTGAATCAGAATATTTTTTTTCTGTGAACTGTAGAGTGGATGAGGTTTTTTTAGAGGCTGTAGCTATGATGGAGAGCCCATATTCAAAGTTGAGTAAGGAAGTCTCCTTTGCCTAGCTGCTAGCTGGTCAGGAGCTAAAGAAATATACTTTCCAGGACCACAATAAAAGAGAACTGAATTTTCTGTTTGGAAGTTATGACTGGTCTAGGCATATACCTAAGTATATAAAGGATGTGTTTGTTTCTATTGGGGAACCACTTTTGATCTGTAATATTGAGATTTTTAGGATTTTTTCAGCTTTAATGAGGTTCTAAATATGCTTTTTGTTTTTGGGGGGTTTAGGAGTCCTTTGTGGTTGTTTACCTAAGAATTAAGGGCGCGGAGGTCAGACTAAAGCTGGGTTTAAATAGTTTAATATGCGAGACTGGATCAAAAAATAACCATGTCAATTGCATAAATAGTGATATGAAGGTTAGAGTTAGATTGAAAACAACAGTGGGCTGAGTATGGATCTTTGGGGTATTCCTCTGGCAAGGGGTGCCTGAGGTAATAGGGATGAGCCTATTTTGACTCTGAAATATCTACTTGTTAGGAAGTGTTGGAACCAGGTGACAATGTCGGGGATAACCCAAATTTCGAGGAGTGAAGGAGCAGGAAGTGGCCAATAAGATCAAAAGCTTTGTTAAGGTCAGTGAAGAGAGTTCCTAAAAGGTTTCCTTTATCCATGATAAAAAGGATGTCATCTGCTAGTGACCATAATGCTTTCATTGTGCTCTGGCCAGCCAAGAATCCATGCTGTTAAAGAGTGAGAAGGTGGTACTGTTGGATGTAAGTGGACAGTTGGTTGCAGATTAGTTTTTCAAGTATTTTAGCAAGAGTAGGGAGGATGGAGATACGGGCAAATTGGGAAGTGTTTTCTGGCTACAACAGAAAGAAGAAACTGATGTGGAATATGGTAAAGTCCCAAGACTGGAAAAACTCCCTTATCAGCCTCAGCAAAAAGTTGAGATCCCTCATCAAATCCTCTAAAGCTAGCTATGAAAACAGAATTGCAACAGATAGTAAAGACAACCACAAAGCCTTCTATAGTTATGTAAAGAATCTCCACGGCAATACCCAGATGTGCTCTGAGCTACTGCACAATGGTACTTCCTTTACCGAGCCAACAGATATTGCCAATATACTGGCCAACATATTGAATGAGTACCAACTTTACCCCTCTGCCTCCCCCAAAGGACCAATCTCAATACCAGTAGATTGCCAGACACCCAGTATTACTGCTGCACAAGTTAAAAGAGCATGGTCCAAGGCCAAGAATACAGCTTCTATGGAACCTGACAATATCCCTGGCTGTGTTCTACATGAACTACAGAGTGAACTGGCACCTTCCCTGTGTGCCCTGTTCAATCACAGCCTCACCTCAGGCTTTGTCCCTACCAAATGGTGCACTGCTACAGTCATCCCTCTCCACAAAGAAGGAGTGACTACAGACCCTGGGAACTATCACCCCATTAGCCTGATGAGTCTGATATGCAAAGCTATGGAATGCAGCATCATGGACCTAATAAACAAGGATATAGGGAGTCTCCAAACTTTGTATCCTACACAGTTTGGTTTACTGAAGGGTAGATCATGCCTACTCAACTCAGTCAACTTCTTTGAGTCAGTCACCAAAGCTGTGGATGAAGGCAAGGTGGTTCATACAGCCTACCTTGATCTGGCTAAGACCTTTGATACCATTCATAGGTTCATAGATTAGTACTAGGCTAACTGCCCTTGTGGGCCACTTTAAGCCTAGCCAATTACCCCATGTGAGAATCAAACCCTGTACCTTCTGTCTGTTAGGGAAATACCTTAACCATTATGCCAACCTCCTACCCCCAATCCGGAATCATAGAAAAAAATCCCTAAGCTATGCATCAACCCCTATATCACTAGGTGGGTTATAACTGGCTCACAGATAGAACCCACAGTGTGAAAGTAGCTGACTCCAAGTCAGACTGCAGACCAGTCATGAGTGGAGTCCCACAGGGTTCGGTCCTGGGTCCCCTCCTGTTTGGTATCTACTTCTCTGAAGTCCAGGCCAACACGAAGGAATTCTGGCTGACAAAGTTCACAGACGATTGCAAGTTTGGAGCTATTGTTAACTCCCTAAGTGATATTGACATCCTGCAGAAAGGCCTCACTGAGACCAATGACTGGTGTCAGAACCATGGCCTTAAGCCCAATGCTAAAAAATGTGTCATCATCCCCCTTGAGAAAAAACAGGTTCCCTTGAATTACCACATCAATGTTAGTCCACTGAACACAGAAGGCGTTATAAGAGATCTGGAAACACAGGTTGACAGCAACCTCTCTTTTGACTACCACATTGCCACTGTGGTCAGAAAGTCCTTCTATGTGGCACATCTCATTACTAAGGGTTTTGCATCCAGGAAAAAATAAGTCATTGTCTCCCTCTACTCTTCCCTCATTAGGCCAGTCATTGAGTACAATGCTCCAATTCGAATGTACCTATGTACCTCACTAGACAACTGCAACAACTGGAGAGCCCATAAAATACCTCACAAACAGGATCCTAGGCCTTAAACACTTGTCCCGTATGGACAGACTCAAAAAACTCTAACTATTCTCTGTCTCATATCGCCTACTTAGAGGCAATCTCTGCTTGACTTACAAAGCCGTGTCTGACCCAGCTCTGTTAGAAATACTACATCTAAAGAAATCCCAATCCCTCTGCACCACACGTTCCAGAGACCTCAACCTCATTACCACAATCAACAGAACATGCTGGAGGGACAGGCTCATAACCCAGAGACTGCCCATGCTCTGGAATAGACTTCCCATACGTATCAAACAGAGCACCTCACTGGCTCTCTTCAAGAGAAATCTTGATGAGTGGATGGGAAATAGAAAATTCACCCTGGGGATCACTCCAGTGGCTCTACTCAGCAGAGGCACTGGGAACTAAGGTCAGGTGGCATGATGCCAGGGTAATCCTATGGGCTAGGCTTGTAAAGGCTCTAGGGTCATTAGCCTAGTACACACCTATGAACCTATGAACCTATGAGACTGTTTCTGAAGGAATTTAACAATAGCAGTTTTCCATATGTCCAAAGAAGTTTTAACTATGTATGAGAACTGTGGTAAGAAACTCTTTGCAGCATGATTTAAACCAAGAGAATAGTCTATCTGGACCAGGGGGTGCATCCAAGGGTATGCCTTCTAGTAGGGAAACAAGTTCTTTGTGCGTAATTTTCTTAAACTAGAAGAGGGGGATAAAAGAAAGGAGGCTGGTTGAGATGAGGGGAAAGGTAGAGAAAGTCAGAGGTTAAGAGATTGCCTTGAGTCATCTGGATGGTGATAGGTGAGGAGGTGAGATTTGGCTTGTGAGAAGACCCACTTCCTGACAGAGATGTTTGGGTTTTGCCTTCCAGAGTAAGTTGTTTGTTTTTGAAATTGTTAGTTTTGTGCCTGCATATGACTTGTTTAGCTAGGTTACACAGAGAAGCAAAGGCAGCACGATTTTCTAGTCATGTCATGTGAGTGGGTTGAAAGGAAGGCTCTGGTGGTTTTATGGGATCATGGAAGGACTGGACTTGATTGGTGGGCTTGTACCCTGTGTGAAATAATCAGCAGCACAGTAACTCAAAAAGGATATCAAGGGTATTCTAGTGGAAGGTTAATTCATCCGACTTGGAGATCAAAAGACACATGCAGTCTGAGAGTAACTGTGATTAGACAACACTAAGAGATTAAGTGCCAATCAAGCTGTGTGGCCCACTGATGCCACGGAATCAAGACAGCAGGTATTGAGAGCTTATTGGTGAATTTACATGAAGTCACTGATGTTTCTCGCATTCTCTGATCAGAACTCATAATCTGATCATGCACTTTGGTATGGCTAGTTGGCTAATGTACCAGAGAGCTTATGGGAAAATTACTGCTACTGTGATAATATAAAAAGCAGCACTATCCTAGATTAGATCATTGTTATAAAACCTCACTAACAGTAAGACTGTAACTGGAAAAGGAGGATGAGGAGAAGGTTATAAAATGGAGAAATACTGCAAAACAGCACCTACTAGTAGTCCAAGGGGATAGAAGGCTCAGTGCTTAAGTATTACTTAAAAAAACAGTAACATACAGGTAAAACAGAAATTCAGTACAACACAAAGAATAGCAAACTACATTATCGCAATATGCTAAATTCAGCTTAGTAGTCAAAACTTACAGCACAGTAGTATACAGAAATTAAATGTTTATAAAGTCAAAATCAAGTTTTAGCAAGTCCTTGCAATTCAAAGGTAGAAATATTTGATAGAGGTCCAAACATTAGCAGGAATAATGACAAAAGTGACCTTACTTGTGATGGGAGAAAAAGGCCACCAATACCAAGAAGACCAGCAGTCACCATTAAACATGCTGTGTCACTCTTTTATATAAAATGACAACAGACTAATTGTACAACACTTAAACAAAACAAGAGAAAAATATGTTATAAGGAATGCAGTAGCCACAGTATCTATGTACTTAGCAATATCATCACCTGGGGGTGCAGATGCAGTGGACAGTTTGCTCGTTAAGGAATTAATTTGTGTTGATGTCTCAGTAGGACAAGAAGAAGCATTATCTGTGTTATCCACAATGCAAAAATAATTGGGCCCAACCCTTTAATAAAGCTTGTGCAATATTTTTGCCAGAGTAACTGGTTTCCAAAAAAGGGATAGCCTGAAAACATTCTTGGCAGAAAAGTATTATTTTAGGGATTTAAGATAAAATGAACACTGAAAAGTTGAGCTTTGTAATTGTTTTTAACATTTTTAAGTATCAACTGGCACGCTACTATAAATACTTCTGTAACAAAAGTTATTACCTTTCTATTTACTGCATAATTCTCACCCTTCCTTATAACAAGAATTTACAAAGTTAAGGGGTCTCATGCCAGGAATAGAAATGTCTATGTCCTAAACCAAAGAACTTTAATATTTTAAAATGTATTATTATTTTTTTTTTGCCATTCTTTGTTCCTGTTGCCTCATCAACTTTCAGCATAGTCAATCAGTCCATGCATTTCCCATCCCAGGAAGAAGGCTGACTGGTACAGCCTTTCATTCAGACAGACATCAAAATGATTCAAGGATTTTCTTGTTTTTCTCGTAGCCATGAACACCTGCATTTGACAAGGCACTGGGGAGGGATGTGTAATGATCTGTCCTGGGACAACCTACCTCATTTCTGCAGGAATCAGTCCCTCCAAATAGCCCTATCCCTCCCCACATAGCACAAGTGATGGCCTCCCCAGTATCCACCAGGGGAAATAGCATCACCCAGTGTGCCCAAGAGTACATGCACCCCTCCTGGAGAGTGTGAGTGCTACACTCCTCCACTCCTCCCCATCCCCCTTTCTGCCTGACTCCAACAGTGGCATGAATACTAACTGAACCCCACTTACCCAAGTTGCAGTTAGGACTCCGTATCTCTGCACCATGAAGCCAGGCAAAACATTGTATATGTTAATGACTACAGCACACAAGTAGAGTGGGTAACACCAAACTGTATCTGCCAAATAGAAAACAAGTTAATTCCAAATGATATGGTTGTCAGTCATAGATAATATGGTAGTTGTTTAAGTTTAGCCTGACACAAATGCTCTGTATAAGTCATTCAGAGTTAATAGTGAGCCTTGTGTACAGCTGAACATTAGTGTCTCTTGTTTGTTTCAGGAAATCATTATTCTGCATGGATTGTCATATTCCTTTTGCTCAGTTGGAAGTGTTTTCTGTAAATATTTCAAGGATCTCATCAGCTTACCTGACAAAATTGTTAGTATATTGTGAGGTGGTATTAACAAGGAATTTATGTTAGTTAAATGATACTTTAAATGAAGTCATATTAATTACCCTGACTGAATAGCCCTGGTTATACTATTCTCTTAATTCCTAATTATAAATGTATTTATTTATTTATTTCCATGTGTTATTCGTTTGCTGACGATGGTTTATTCATACAATTACTATTTTTATTTTTACTTTCTGATCTTGCAGTAATTTCATTTATTTCCATCCTAAACACATGGATTTGTTTGTACTATTTTTATTGTCATATGGTAATTTAAAACTCATTTAATTCTGTAAATTATTCATAGCTATCCTAGGTCATATATGCACTTTTATTACTCTTGACACCTTCTCTTAGCCCTGTGCCCTTTAGATCATGTTTTATTGGACATAAGGTCTCTCTCTCCCTATTGAATGATGTAAGACACAGGGAACTGGAAAAACTCACAGAGCAGGGAGTGGGAGTCTTTCCTTCATCATGTGCCCGGACGTGTTGGCCTTGTTGGAGACAAGGGTTACTGGTTGCTATCCTGGGGTGAAACACTACCTTCATAGTGTTCTCCCTGTTTGCTGCTGGTAACTCCGGCATTGGAACTACCATCCTGAGCTTTAAGCAGGACCTGTTCTGATAATGTCTTAGACTGGATTGTGTTAGTTAATGCTAGGTTAACAGGAATACACAGGAGTCATTTCTGACTTGTATTATCTGGTTGACCTAGTGACTACCATTAAGCCCTGCCTGGCTTAAAAGTGTGGGGCATATTCACATCATTCTTCTTCATTCCTGATGTGATGTCTCCGAACATTAGCCTGGGATACTTAGCTCATATACTACATTACTGATATCAGGTTATAAAATATCATAGTTAGCTCATACACTGCTTTACTCATATGAGGTCGTAGAATATCAGCCCGAGACGGTAACCTCATATAATTCATTAAAGCTCAAGTTAAGTTTTATTTATGTGCAGAATGTCTAGAAGCTACAAAGATGTGGAGTAAATCACTACCATTAAGCTCATAGTCTGAAAATAACCATTTTCACCGCTGCAAAAATATAGCAGAAACAACATTCAAACAGGAGCCTAGCAGACTAAAGAAATGTTTCTTTAAAAAGTGTGAAAGATAATGAGTGCTCTTTGCAATGTAGCAGCTTGTATGTTCATCACATATCAGATTCTGTTGCAAGTTTTAATGAGCACAGTTATCATTACCATGATGAAAATGTTTAACATAAATTATGGAGTTTCATATCCAAGATCGATCAGGTTATATGTCTTTTTACTTTGATATTTTGAAGTGTATGGACTGTCACAGTGGGTGCTAGACCACAGAACGTGTAATTCTATGCAAAGGATTAAGTAAATCAGACTATAGGAATATTTGTTCTATGAACCTATGTGCAGATAGTTTGCACATAGTGAATAACTGCAGCAGTATACATGAGTGCCTCCTGACATAGTGGACACGCATTTCATGAGGCTTATTCTCATGTGCAAACACTGTATCATACATTCATGAAGCAGCATGCATATAGGAACTGCAACGAAGGACAGAAATGACTATTGCACAACTTTCAAACTGCAATGAGTTCTCTATGAATAGTGCAAGCTGCATAAACAAATACCTTTCTTAATTATTCAGCACCTTCATGTAAGACAGTCCTTTCTCAAAGGAACACGATGATCCTCCTTCAGTACAACTTCTGCTTTTAAGCTGTGTGTGATATTTAAGGGAGTACTCAATTTGCATTCACTGCTTTAAAAAAATGAGAAACACTGGATCAGAACCACATTACATGGGTCATACTCTAAGAATTGGTCAGCCATTTTGCTTGCTCTCTAGTTCTGTTATGAACATTACATTAATCAACGTTGTTAGCATATTCATGTCTGCAGTGTTTGTAGGTTCCTAAAAGAGCAGGTGATAACTATGGCTGTATTAACTCTAATCCTGTCTCCATTGTGGGCTGGCTTCTTGCTGAGTTTGTTTTCCATCTCATCAATCAGTTATGCAGTCTTTCAAGCAGCCTATGGTACTGGTACTTTTTTTTTTAATTCCTGTATATTTTTTCTTCTAGCACCTCCCCAACAACCTGTAACTACATCAGCTAATTTATTCTCCACTGGCAACAGCCATTTGCTGGAGGCATACATTCAGACAGCCATTAGGGTAATTGCTTTGCCCTATCCCTGTTGCCCCATGAAGCAGTTTGACATTTGTTGAGTCCAACATATCACCCTGATAACTCATATGTGCTTCCATGCATGGGTCTAATTGTACCTACTGGACAAACGTGCAGCTTTGTGGGTGTGCACCTCTTGCCTTGCTCTGCTTCATTGTATAACATCTCTGCATGCAAATCATGCACTCAGCTCCCCCAGGATAAGCTAACTGGCATATAATTCAATCATCAAAGTTACATAAGCCATCCTGGTCCACAGAAGCGGGCATAACCAGATAAATAAAAACTTTAATAAAAAAACATACAAGCTGAACAAAAATTAACAACAGTTAAGCGCTTTCATCCATCCACTGGACTTTATCAGAATGACGAAAGCTCCTAACTATCTTTACTTTTTGTTCAACTTGTATGTTTTTTATTAAAGTTTTTATTTATAGGTTCATAGATTAGTACTAGGCTAAGTGCCCTTGTGGGCCATTTTAAGCCTAGCCAATTACCCCATGTGAGAATCAAACCCTGCACCTTGTGTCTGTAAGGTAAACACCTTAACCATTATGCCAACCTCCCACCCCATTTATCTGGTTATGCCTGCTTCTGTGGACCAGGACGGTTTGTGTGACTTTGGTTATTAGTTTATTCTTTAGAGCCATTTGGGGAGCACAGTTTTTGCTGGTTATAATCCAATCATCCCCCACTATTACCATCCAGCTTCTTCACTGAAAAGATTACTCAGCACAGTCAGGAAACTATCCTTCTGTGCTACAGAGCTACCTATGGTACTGTTTGAATAAAATAATGATTGAAGAGTAACAGGTATCCCGGGGTTTTATAGCTTTGTTTTGGACAATTCTCCCTTCTCAGTAAGATCAACCTAGTTAACAGCAAACAATTCTTAAATTTATGCATATATTTCATAACTGATTATCCGTGTAATGATAGGGGATAGGCTATGTTTAGGCACCGATGATGACACTCTGAAATATAATTTTCAACACACACATATTATCAAAAGAACATGCCACAGCTGTCAGTTGTAATGACACTACAACATCCTAATGCAACTGATCTGGCCCCATGTTGCAGAGTGATAAAGACTTTACTGTACCTCAGAGAACTTGTGTTTGACTAACAACACTGGGCTTGGAAGGACCAAATGGGGGATTGTAGGGACTAGTTGATGCACCTTTCCCCTCTTGGGGGAAAGGATGCAACATTAAGAGCCTGGTGAGCTCCATGCTATAAGCTGTATACCGATTTTTCGGGAAGCTGTGCATGTGAGGAAGCATGCATGCATGCATGCAACTGCAGCAGACAGTGATATTTGCTAGGGTGGATGGGAGTTAGGGTATTCTCCTCGGTAGCAGAGTTATGTACAAGCATCCTTCACATGCAACTGCAGTAGACAGTGATATTTGCTAGGGTGGATGGGAGTTAGGGTATTCTCCTCGGTAGCAGAGTTATGTACAAGCATCCTTCACATGCAACTGTAGTAGACAGTGATATTTGCTAGGGTGGATGGGAGTTAGGGTATTCTCCTTGGTAGCAGAGTTATGTACAAGCATCCTTCATCTCCTCATCGGCCCAGGACATGGGTCAGGTTGAGCCCAAGGGAGGCTAATGCAGGACCAGTACACCTGGAGAACAAGGAGAGGAGCTGGCGGCAGCTTATGGTCAGCTTTGAGGGGGTGGACAAAAACATCCTAATGCAGCTGCTTATACTGTAATTGTAGGATGTGGATGTTTGATTATTATTGCTTTCTTTTGCTGTGCTGTCTTTTATATGTTCCTTTTTTCTGTATGTGATAGAAGCAGTTAGAAATAAGCTCTGTCTGACAGAGCCTAAAGAGCTGGCTCTGAATACCTTCCTTTATGTACCTGTTCATATGCAGAATGAATAGCTGGAGCATCCTACACATCACAGGTTGGCAACTGTAGCAATTATGTTATGTCTGACTTTTACCATGCTACAGAAGTAATAGCTACTAAAAATGTAGCACTAAGGCTTCAAACTCCATGCAATTATAGCCATATGGAGCTATCAAGAAAGAATATTTACAACACTGTAAGCCCATTTTGCTTTGCTAAAACAACCTCATTAATTATGGCAAATGCTGCCTAAACAAATGCAAAGGTAGGCACTCTAATGTGATTATTCAAGGACGATTACAGGCTGTACACCATGTATACAGGTGTCTGTTTAAGGCAAATGCTGAAATACAGAAAGGAATACATCTAAATAAAATTATCTGTGCATTAAATACAAGATAAACTCAGAGACCAAATATACTGGGATGCCAAATGTAAACCATGTCTTCAACAATGTATTAAAAAAGTCAGCAAATTCTTTATGTATTATAGAGAAATGATAATTATTTCCTATATACTAAAACAAAATTCCAACTCTAAGTAATCAATAATTAGCTGCCTCATTTTTGAACAGATCTGGAATGTGAAAGAAGACTATATTTTAATCCTAATTTCAACATCTGGGTTAAACAACTACTCTTCGTGAAGCAAATATTTCCTCTGTATGTCTTATTCATGTTTTTTATTAACTGCATTAACACCAGATGTTAACGTACTAGAAGCATGAAATCTGTCCTGCAGGTAAGCAATGGGAAATTTTTAACTAAACTATGACTTCCTTAGTAAGAAATGATAATGATGCAGTGATGCAAAACTGAGATGTTAACATAGCCATTGAGTTACTGCAAATGTCTGAGAGATGTGTAGATTTTCAATGACACAAGCATCTTAAAATTCTTCGCTATTTAAACAATTTTTTTACATATATATGATAATACTTGGTCTTCAAAAAAGGGCTAATGCCAATGGTAATGTGTCTGTTTGTCTGCAGATGGTAACCATTTCTGAGTCTTAAGCACCTTCTACAGTGATTCTACGTGATCCGTAGAATCCCCTCAATTAGTTGTCTCCACAGCATACTGTGATGTTAATGAGCCTTTTAGGGAGAGTAGCATATGATAACCACATCAGAAATGTGGAAGAAACAGCAAAAGTCCAGATAAAACTCTACAGATTTATTACCGACAGTTAAGTACTTTCTTCCCCAAATGAGACTTCTTCAGAACTGACATTAATTAAAACACAGACCTTTTAAATACACCTCAGACTAATCATGTGACATTGAATAAACCAGTCAGTTTGGAAAAGAATAATACCATTAAGATTGTGTATATTGAACCTAGTGCTTAAACTAAAACACAAGTACATAAAACAGTATAAAAACAGATGCGTTTGACCCTAAACGATACACGGGTTCATATTAGAACAACAGCCCCATCATTTATTTGTTTACATAACCCCATCTTTAAAAATATATATAAATAACATCTATTCTAAAAAAAAATACTAAACATATAAACCTTTCAACTTTAATAAAGGGTTAATAGAACAGGCATCATTCAACCCAGGGGGTGCTGTTGCATTTAATTTCACTAGTTCCCTAGCCAGCAGGTGTTCTTCAATAATATAGCCCCTTGGGTCTCTTTTTATCTGCTCTAGAACTGTAAATTTAAATCGGTGACTAGGGCAAATGTGTAGTTGAATAGTTTATATTGCCTGTTGTGATTCTTGTCCTGCCTTTTACATAGGGAAAACCACCAGAAAACTAAAGGAGAGAATTTACGAATAGGTAAAAATGACTAATGCCTTGTACAGGCATATACCGGTTTGCCCTAGTCACCGATTTAAATTTACAGTTCTAGAGCAGATAAAAAGAAGCAGCTAAGTATTTTGGAGTTTAGCGCAGGTGCAGGTGTGGGTGTGTGAGTGTAGATTTGTATGTTTGTGGCAGTACGTGTGCATGGGGTATATGTAGTCTTATGTGAGTGTATGTGCTTGTGTGTGTGTGTGTGTGTGTGTGTGTGTGTGTGTGTGTGTGTGTGTGTGTGTGTGTGTGTGTGTGTGTGTGTGTGTGTGTGTGTGTGTGTATGTGTGTGTATGCACACGTATGTATGCATGTGGTATGCATTTCAAATTGTTCATGCATTTGGCAGATTGAACAAGGGGCAGTATGCCTGTACCAAAAGGATGCATGCATTGTCAATGGTGATTACTGCAACAAAATGCTGATTAATACAGTAATGCTGTGAGATTCAGAGACATGCAAATTACCTAGTACTGAGAACTTTCCTCATTGCAGGTTAATCTGTCTCTAAATAGCAGAGAAAACTGTCCCCTTTTTTTGTTGTAAGTTAATGCTTACAGTGGGATTCTTTCTGAATTCCAGGGCATATTCACAGGAAGAAAATGACAGGAAGCTGAGAATAACACTGGCTTTGAAGGAACTAATAGTTAAATGAGTAAATTGTCACTACGTAATATTGAAGTATTGCCTGCCATGAGTTTGTTTTGATGAAATGCATTTATTGATCTATTTGTATTTGTTAACTAGGTGGGTAGACTGGTCAAATGATCCTTTTCAGCCTAGCCACATTCTTTGATTTCCTGTCCTTGCCTATGTAAGTGGTACAGTGTGAAATATTTTCTGCTTAAAAACCTCAGCTTTGGCCGGCTAAGAACTTGCTGTATTCAACTGGACGTATAAGAGAATTTAAATACCTTTATCTGCACTTTTTTTTCAAAAAAATACAGTATTTAAATTGATTCTAACTGTGTGTTGCAGGAATATTAACTGAACTGGAAGTTAGTCAGTGTTTGCTGAATTTTGTTATTTGCTAGTAATTACAGGTGTGGGGGTAGACACATTCTTTGATTTCCTGTCCTTGCCTATTTAAGTGGTACAGTGTGAAATATTTTCTGCTTAAAAACCTCAGCTTTGGATGGCTAAGAACTTGCTGTATTCAACTGGATGTATAAGAGAATTTAATTACCTTTATCTGCACTTTTTTTTCAAAAAAATACAGTATTTATATTGATTCTAACTGTGTGTTGCAGGAATATTAACTGAACTGGAAGTTAGTCAGTGTTTGCTTAATTTTGTTATTTGCTAGTAATTACAGGTGTGGGGGTAGCCAAATTCTTTGATTTCCTGCCCTTGCATATTTAAGTGGTACAGTGTGAAATATTTTCTGCTTAAAAACCTCAGCTTTGGCCGGCTAAGAACTTGCTGTATTCAACTGGACGTATAAGAGAATTTAAGTACCTTTATCTGCACTTTTTTTTTCAAAAAATACAGTATTTAAATTGATTCTAACTGTGTGTTGCAGGAATATTAACTGAACTGGAAGTTAGTCAGTGTTTGCTGAATTTTGTTATTTGCTAGTAATTACAGGTGTGAGGGTAGCCAAATTCTTTGATTTCCTGCCCTTGCATATTTAAGTGGTACAGTGTGAAATATTTTCTGCTTAAAAACCTCAGCTTTGGCCGGCTAAGAACTTGCTGTATTCAACTGGGCGTATAAGAGAATTTAAGTACCTTTATCTGCACTTTTTTTTCAAAAAATACAGTATTTAAATTGATTCTAACTGTGTGTTGCAGGAATATTAAACTGAACTGGAAGTTTTGACTCTGCTCTTCAGTTAGTCCCACCCACCCTTCCTGTTTTTGTTTTGGTGTTAATCTTAGTGGCCTTGAAACTGCCCGTCCCTCTTGTAAATTTGTGTTTGGATACTCCTTCTGGGCCCATCTCATTTGCTCACTCAACTGAGTGCAGTGAGATCATATTCTGATTTCAGGCACTCATACTGTGTACAAAGAGAGCATCTGGGAAACAGAAAAAAAAAAAGTTTGTTTCCTGCCTTTCCTGTTAAGTGGTATAGACTATTTGTAGGCTTCTGAGCCCCCAAGCCCTTCTGTGTTGGAGGGAAGCCTTCTAGCTTAGTTTTTTTTTCTTATAACTAGCCAGTTTTCTAGTTTCAGCACTCAAATCTGTTTCTTTGATCTCAGCACTTGTTCAGAAAAAAAAAAATTCATCTGCTTTTACTCTACTTGTGTTTCTACCTACTTTATTTTACTTTTGCATCATCTTAAAAGTACTCAGTTGTATTTATTACTGCTTGGTGTAACTCATTCTAAGCCTTTTGGTTTAAACACTTGGGCTTCGGACCAGTTTTGCACTGAAAGGGTTTGTGGTCTGCACTGTAGTGGCAGAACAGGTAGCTTACATCCTTCTAGGTTGGGAACTGCTGATTGAGGGCTCAGTGTCTGTTATTCTAAAAGTGTATTACTTCTGGTTTAAGCACTTGGGCTTTCAGGCCAGTTATTTTACATTAAGAGGGTTTGTGGTCTGCACTCTTGTGGGAGGAGAGGCTGGACTCTGCCCTTCTGAGCTGGGAATTTCTGGTTAAAGGCTTATAGTGCATGCATATCTGAACTGCCTCTTACTGAAGTTGGTGCGCCTTGTTTGCTGTGGCATAGACTGGATTTGGGCCTGCTGGATCTAGCTTTGTTTGTGTAACTTGAGCACTAATCCAGGCATTCTCTAAAGTATTCAATTGTATTTATTATTGCTTGGTAGTAACTTGATTAAAGTGTAGCTATCATTCTAAGTCTTTTGGATTAAGCACTTGGGCTTCAGACCAGTTGTTTTACATTAGGAAGGTTTGTGGCATGCACTGTGGTGGCAGGACAGGTAGCTTTCATCCTTCTAAGTTGGGAACTGCTGATTGAGAGCCCAGTGTCTGTTATTCTTAAAGTGTATTAGTTCTGGTTTAGGCACTTGGGCTTCAGGCCAGTTATTTTACATTAAGAAGGTTCGTGGTCTGCATTCTTGTGGGAGAAGAGGCTGGACTCTGCCCTTCTGAGCTGGGAATTTCTGGTTAAAGGTTTATAGTGCCTGAATATTTGAACTGTATCTTACTGAAATTGGTACACTTTGTTTGCAGTAGCGTAGACTAGATCCAGGCCTGCTGAATCTAGCTTTGTTTATATGCTTGTTGTTTGTTTGCTTGTTATTTCCCTGGAACGCTAATTCCACCTAATATGTGGCTTCTCAGCGCTTCTGTGGATCACTAGTGATATCTGCATTGCTTACTGTACTTATTTCCTTGTTTCACTTGAAAGAAAGTTACTGTTTGTCGTTTTTGCATTTAAGTTACCTGTAACACATTGCACTTAAGTTACCTGGCACTTGCGCGCTAAAGCAATTATATAAGTTAGCACTAAAAATTAAAAGAACTACACCCTCACTCCCCACTGGCCCTTGTTTTCAATTATTAAAGAATTCCCTATATTATTCTAGCATGTCCAAAGGTCAGTTGTCAATCTCCTCTCCGGTCCAGCTTGTGAATCTGGGAATCTTGAGGCAATGTTACAACTGCCTCATGTACACAGACAACCCTCTCCTCCTCCCAACAAATTCCAACACATGTGAGAGATGCAACCATATAGCCAAACTGGAGGCTAAGCTCTCTCAACTCAGTACTGGCATAACCAGTCAGGAGGAGAAGGAAACCACACTCACTACAATTCCAGTCTCACATAGACCTACCACGACAGCAAACCAAACACATAATCACACAAAAACATACTTGAAGGCTCTAAATAAAGATCTGCCTAAGCAGCAGAGACCTCCAAAGCAGACACCCAAGCAACCACTACCCCAAAACAAAACACGTGCAACACATATCTCACAAAGCCAGTGTGCCAAACAGTCACAGCCCTTAAGACTAAACAACACACCTGATACACTTGTAATAGGTGACTCTATCTTTAGGCACACTGACGTCCCGCTCACCAGGCTGAACAAGGAGAGGGTCACGGTGAGCAGCCTGTCAGGCGCTAAGATCCGCCACATAACACAAGCACTCAGGTCACTCCAAGGTAAGTACAAATATGACTCAGTCATTGTCCATGCTGGTGTGAATGACCTGAGATGTACCTCCCTGGACTACATGAAAAGAGACATAAAGGAGTTCTCTGAGCATGTAGCTCAGGCCGGTATGACCCTGACCTTGAGTAGCATCCTACCCTCATCAAGAATGATGCCACAATATGAAGACAAGATGATCAATTTCAACAATTGGCTTAAGTACTGGTGTCATTCAAAGGGGATCCAATGCTTGTCAGCTTGGGATGATATGCTCGACAAGCCACGATGCTTCACTAGGGGCGGCTTGCACCTGTCAC
This sequence comes from Protopterus annectens, assembly GCF_019279795.1. NCBI lineage: Eukaryota > Metazoa > Chordata > Ceratodontiformes > Protopteridae > Protopterus > Protopterus annectens. Next base: position 542,571,266 of record NC_056732.1, on the reverse strand, counting down.
TCCTGGGCTTTCGGATATTGGCAAAGGCTCTTGCTACCCCCATAGTGCCTTTTTTAGGCAAGGCTCAAAAGACAAACCCACCTCCATAGGTATCACAAGGGATAAGAAACTAAGAGTAATGCTACTCAATGCCAGAAGTCTAAACCTCAAGATGCATGCACTTGAAACTCTCCTTAGCATGGAGAACATCGATATCTGTGCAGTAACAGAAACCTGGTTCAGGGCTCCCAAGAGCACCCCAGCGCTACCAGGTTATACCTCATACCATTCTTTTCAGCCCCAAAACTTGGACCGAACCACAAAAGGAGGGGGAGCATCGATATTCATCAAAGATACCCACACCTCCAGGTTGGTGGCAAAGCACAAAGAATCAGAGACTATCCATGTGCAACTAAAAGTGGGTAAAACTGCCTTCCAGTTTATAGCCTGCTACAGACCACCCTCCCAAACCCAGGAACCCCACTCGGCCTTTCTGAGAACACTGGAAAATATGAAGGTTTCTCCAAACACCATTATATTGGGCGACTTCAACTACCCAAACATAGACTGGGAGCATTACTCTAGCTCCAACACCCTAGCCCAAAGGTTCCTAGAATTTATAAACTCAAATGATATGGAACAACTTGTTACCACTCCCACAAGAGGGGAAAACATACTGGACCTGATCATCACCAACATGGGGATTCTATGCTCCAGACCAGAAGTGTATCCCTCACTGGTATGATCAGACCATAAACTAATCTCACTGGATATTCACATCCCGACCCCACCCCCTGCCCAGAAAACCACAGTGAAAAACTTCTCTAAAGCAAATTTCACACTCCTCAAAACCAAGGTGGAATCCTTCAAAGCCCCCGGGCCTGTGGAAAATATGGCCCAGACCGGAGAATCCTTTATAAACGCATTCTATGAACACCTTCAGGAATGCATGGATCATGCGATCCCTAATAAAACCAAGACCCAATCCTCCAAAGGCAGACGTCCTGTCTGGTGGACCCCAGCCATAAACAAACTATACAATAGAAGGAGGAAGCTACTAAATGATAGAGCAAAATCCCAAAAAGGGAAGGCATCACCGATCAGTATTTGCAAAAATCTACGGGCACTCATAAAATTGTCTAAGGCCAGCTTCGAGAGAAAAATTGCACAGGACACTAAGGATAATCACAAGGCTTTCTTTAGTTATGTTAGGAACCTGGGTGGTAATTCCAAGATATGCCCAGAATTAGTCCAAAATGACAAAAAATACACTGAACCCACAGACATTGCCAACATCCTAGCTGACAGGTTCAGCGCAAACTTCTCCCCCCCCCTTCCCACCAAAAGGGCAAATATCTATCCCAGCAGAGTGCTGCCCCCCGACATCTCAGATGCTCAGGTAAGAGCCGCCCTCTCCAAAGCAAAAAACACAGCATCAATGGGACCAGACGGTGTCCCGGGCTGCATCCTACATGAACTCCAAGAAGAGCTAAACCCAAACATAAAACTACTGTTGGTCTCAGCCTTACTACAGGATATGTGCCCAAAGAGTGGCATACAGCAACAGTGGTCCCTCTCCATAAAGGTGGTGCCTCAATGAATCCTGGAAACTATCGCCCCATAAGCCTGACTAGCTTGGTCTGCAAAGCTATGGAAAGGATCATTATGGACCTCATAAATAAAGATATTGGGGACCTACAGACACTGGATCCTACCCAGTTTGGCTTTGTTAAGGGCAGATCCTGCCTCTTAAACCTGGTTGATTTTTTTGAAACAGTCACCAAGGCCATTGACGAGGGAAAGGTGGTCCACACAGCCTACCTGGACCTCACAAAAGCCTTCGATACAGTACCCCACTCGGGCATTATAGATAAGCTCACCAACTTAAATATAATCCCCTATGTCACTAGATGGATTGCAAACTGGCTCAAGGACAGAACCCACATGGTTAGAATTGCTGGAGCCATGTCAGACTCCAAACCAGTTACAAGTGGTGTCCCACAAGGCTCAGTCCTGGGACCTCTCTTGTCGGTATATATTTCTCGGAGGTACAGGCCAACACGGAAGGACTGTGGCTGACCAAGTTTGCAGATGACTGCAAACTGGGCGCCATAATCGACTCTCCAGCTGACACAAGCATCCTCCAAAAGGGCCTCATAGAAACAGACAACTGGTGCCAGAGCCATGGCTTCAAGCTAAATGCCAAAAGTGTATAGTCATCCCTTTGGCAAAACAAAGTGCCCACAAATTACCACATAGGTGGTAATCCATTAAGTACAGAAGAAGTAATTAGGGACCTGGGGACCCAAGTTGATAGCAATCTCTCATTTGACAACCACGTGGCCAAAGTGGTTAGAAAAATATTTTATATAGCCCACCTAATCATGAAGGGATTCACATCTAGATCAGGGGAGGTCATTGTGCCTCTTTACTCATCCCTCATCAGGCCCATAATTGAGTACAATGCCCCTTTTGGGATGTACCTTACCAGACACCTGCAGCAACTGGAAAGACCCCAAAAGTACCTCACCAAGAGGATCAACGGGCTCAAACAGATGCCATATGCTGCCCGGTTAAAGAAACTCCAGCTCTACTCAGTGGCATACCGCCTGTTCAGAGGCGATCTGTGCCTGACATATAAAGCCATGTCCAACCCGGAATTAATGGACATGCTGCACCTCAGAAAATCCAAATCCCATCGAGCTACGTGCTCAAGAGACTTGAACTTCTGCACTGAAATAAATAGGACATGCTGGAGGGACAGATTCATAACCCAGAGGCTCCCTTCACTCTGGAATAAAATCCCAGTCCAGGTTAGGCAGAGTCCCTCATTGACTCTCTTCAAGAGGAATCTTGATGAGTGGATGGGAGATCGTAGGTTTACCCCGGGTATCACTTCTGTGTCACTGTTAGACAGAGGCACAGTATACTAACCTCGAAAAAGGGCATAGCAAAATAAATTTAAAATGGGTGGCGAAAGCCAAACACATTCTGACTAGGCTTATAAATGCCCTAGGGCAGATACCCTAGTATGAACCTATGAACCTATGAACCTATGAACCTATGAACCTATGTCCCTAGGCTCATAATAAGCACAGAAGTGCAAAATAGAAGAAAAAGTACTAAGGCATGGAACAGTGAGAAAGGTACATATACATATGTATGTATGTATCTATATATATATATATACCTCTGTAACAACAGCTTTTTTAATTTTTTGGCTGAATATGCACATGTGGAACTTTTGCTGATGATGTGATTATCTGCAAAAGAGGCATTCAAGGATTGATAATATATGTGTGTGTGTGTGTGTATATATGTATATATATATATATATTTACACATTTTTTCACTATTACAGTTACAAAACATATTTTCCTAATTCAGTGCAGATTTTGTACTGTTTAGCTCTCTTTTCATGCATTTCTTTTAAAAAAATCTGTAATATTTTCTCTATCATTATTTTTTACGCTAACCTTTCAAGCCACATCTAGTTCTTTTGGCATTATACTGAGACTAACGAACATCCTGAAAGCACTTCCTAGCATGAAGCATGATTTTGCCACTCCTTAACAACACTGTTTAACCTCAGCATCTATACAGGTTTTGTACCAAGTGAATGGAGAAGAACTATGGTCATTTCCCTGATATGCTTATAGACTACTGTAGGCTAGGAGCAGTCATTGAATCTCCAAATGACTTACCCATCCTTCAGAAACATTTAGCCCAAATAAATAACTGGTGTCAAAATCACAGACTGAAATTATATGCAAAAAAAGCATTATTGTACCCTTTGGGAACTCATCTGTCCCAGGAAACTACCACATTGACAAAACACCCTTAAGAGTTGACCCTGTTGTTCAGGATTTGGAAACATGTGAACAGTGGCCTAACTTACAACCAGCATTTGTCCATTGCCATAAGAAGGTCATCCTATATTGCACAGCTTATAAATAAAGGGATTGTGTTTAGATCTAACAATGTTATTGCCCCCCTTTACTTAGCCCTTTGTTCTGGGACTTGCAACAACTGGAACGTCCACAAAGATACCTTACTAAAAGGAAACAAGACCTAAACAATATGTTATACATGGACTGACATAAGGCCCAGTCGTTATAATTCAGTATTCTATAGGCTGTTACGAGTTGACCTGTGCCTGGCATACAAGGCATACTCTGACCCAGTACTGATGGATTTGCTGCACCTCAGCAAGTCAAATGGCATCAGAAATACTCAGTATAGACATCTCAACCTCTTTTGCAACATCAACAGAATGGTTTGGAGGGATAGGTATATTTCACAGATTACTGCTGCTCTAGAACTGTTGCCCTATCCAAATAAAATAAATGTTATCCTTGCCCATATTCAAGCACAACTTGTATATGTGAATGTGTGATAGAAAATTTACCTGAGGACTGCCTATATACTACTAATGGACAGAGGCAGCTCCTAAATTCTTTATCTCACAAATGGGTCCCCTCAAATCATATGGTCCCAGTTAGTCTCACTAGAGGTAATTTATACTTATTGAGCATGGGATGGGTAAGGCCAATCTAATAGCAAGTAGAATAGACTAATTCAAGCACTAAAAGGAAAATTGGCTAGACCTAAAATGGCTGGAGATCCAGAAGCCTAATTCTTACCTATAAACCTATGAAGCAGAATATGACACTAGCTGTTACCAAGCACATAGATGCCAAAGCTTAAAATGAAGTAAAGTATCATACAGTGAATCATAATAAAACCAGAAATACAATTTCTGATATTAAGGGCTCTTACTGTGCTCTTTCTCCAGAAGTTTCCATTATGTGAAACCAGACCACCCTATACAATGAAACAAAATGAATGAGATGCCCACATTTTGGCTGTCCTTTTTAATGGTTTTTGTCCAGTCTGTAAGTAAGACTTGAGTTGGCAGTTTATACCTGTCAACTGTCCAGATTTGTGCAGAATGTCCAGATTTTTGCTTTGTTTCTCGTAACATGTGTGGTTTTCTGGCAAATCCAGTTATTCTAGCAATTTTCTAAGTTTATAAGAACAATATTTGAAACCTGTCCATATTTTTGGTCCTTTGTCCTCCCATTATTTTAGGTTTTGTCCATATATCCTTCAAGTAAGAGGTTGAGAGGTATGGTTGGCATTGAATATTGGTGTAAGAGGAACCTGACTGGTAAATGACCATGTCATCAGCAAAGAGTGTAAGTGGGAGATGTGGGAGGTGAAAAGGAATTTTTTTAATTAATATGAAGAAGTAGAGGACAGGCAAGAATGGATCCTTATAAAGGTAGGTGTGCATGCTGGGGTACAGGCAGGGGAACTGTATATGATGTATTTATTTATTTATTTATTTAATTGTTCTCACAATGGTTTGTATGTTCAGTAATTGTTTTCCTTTTCAAAATGAGTTCAATAAAGATCTCTTTACTGATCAGATCTTATCCCACTTATGTTTGTAAGGGTGGTACCATTATCCCCACTAGCAAATTCTAAAAGTGGAAAGATAAGGTGGTGACATCCCTAAATATAAATGAATTTAATAGAAATTGAAGTTTACTATTTTAAGAATATGCTTGATCAAGGATATTTTTCTAAAGCCCAAACAGTTTTAAAATTACACAATTAGACTGATAAATGTAGTTTGGAAGAAACTAAGTTGTCCTGGTCCCACAAGCACTAGTAAAGAGGTGGAGGGTGGGTAAAAAAGTTAGGAATTAATAGGAGTCTTTTCAGGTAGGTTGGATAGTGGCATTGTAGTGGTGAAAGGGGTAAAGAGAAAGGGAGAGAGTAAAGGAAGTGATGTAGGGGAAGGAGGGACTTAAGACAGGATTAAGTGGTAGGGATTAAGGGAAGTAGATACATTTTGGCGTGAGTTAGTGGTGAAGTAACAGCTAGCTCATGTCCAGAAGACCTGTAGTTATTGTGGATGCAGGTAGGCTTTGGATGGTAGGGAGAGAGGGGTTCTAGGCTAACTGAGTTAATTCAAATTAACGTAACTGGATATACTGGTAAATCATAAAAAAGGCTCTCAGAAGTCACTCAGTCAGGATTTATTGTCCACAAGAACACCAAAAAATAAACGACAATACTTAAAATGACAGTACAAAACGTAGTACTAAGCGCTTTCACCCTCTAAAACATAAGGGCATCCTCAGAGTACATCTGAAAGCTTGTGCTTTCACCGTTTAAATAAATTAACTGCCAATTACAAAACATCTTTGATTGGTTGTACAATTAGATTCAAACAATAAAATATTTAAATAAATTAATAATTCAAAACCTTATAAAATATTTGTATATATATATATATATATATATATATATATATATATATATGTTCACTACACCTACAGAGTCAGAAAACTACAAAAAATAAACAGCAATTCGTTGAAATAAATAGCATATAAAAACAGACCATAAATTATTAATTGTATTGGTCTAAAGTATGTGTTGTTTTTGTGTAAATATGTCATAACAAATATATATATAACATTAAACCATAATATTTTTGCATATTATTTGTCACTAAAAAGCTTTCCCTACCCAAAGTTAAAGAATTTAAACAAATTTGGATATAATCCATTTAGGTAAGGTATAAAGCACTGTGAATTAAAATTATAATCTAAAAAAACTAATATTAAAAAACATATATATATTGTTTAGTTAAATAACATAAGATTTACCCCGGGATTCATGAACCTTGTGCCAGGCGCACGCATGGCGTAGGCGCCACAATGCCAGACATGGGCGCCGAGCGATTCAGGTACGATCCAATCCCACGTGCACCACCGGCGTACGCGTGAGTTGCGCCGCCTCCAGCGTAGGTATGTTAAACACCCCATATGCGGTGTTGCACCATGCAAATGAAGGCAAGTAGCGATTCACGAAGTGGCGCAGGCGTAGCATAACGGCACGGCAATGTAAACCAAAAAAAACGGTTTACATATATCCAAACATGACATAGGAGTAATGGAAGGCTGCCAACATCAGGTGTCATACTGGTGCAACATGCCAATGGGGAAAGACACCGAGAATGTCCAAAGAAAATATGCAGAAAATGTAAATAACGACATAAATGGTATGTACGCCAAAACCACAGCAGAACCCCAGGACATGTCCGCGGAAGGTGCGGAACAATGAAATAATGTGACAATGTCATAAAAGAGCAGTATAAGACACATCAGCATCACAGCCACAATACACCATAGTATGCATGGAAAGCCACAACCACAGCCCAAGGGTTGCCAAGGAGTGGCGGCGGTGTCCGACGCCATAACCATGCATTAGTAGTCAATGCCATGCAAATGAGGCAGACAATACTGAATCGCAAAACCCCCGCCGGCGTAAGGCTGCACCAAACGACGCAGCGGTAATACACCAAGGAGTGGCCTAGAGGGAATACATGTCAATCGCAGAGGGGTGTGCCACTGTAGGAGGAAGCACATTGGAGCCCAGCAAACATGGGCTGTACAATGCACATCACAGCATCAGGACCGGCGTGTGAGGAAATAGATGCGCTGAGAGTACACAATGCGTGCACAGATGCATGTGCACGAGGATGACTATGTTCCCCAACCCAGTCATGTGACGGCCACCCCGTCAACAACCACGGATACAGGAAGGTGATGCAGAGAATATGAGGAAATGTGGAAGCAGTGTAATTGGAATCGTAATGAGCAATCAACACCAATCAACCCACGAAGGGCAATCGGCGGCAGCTGACAACTCTGCATGCAGAATCCCGCAAAACGGGAAAGGGGAGGCATATAAATGCAAAGAAAGTAGGGGATGTAGCAGAATTGCAAAGAGCGAAGAACCGATACAGCACAGCCAAGTAGAGAGGTAGCATAACGGCGGCAGCAGACAAAATGCATGAGATGCCATGTGCCTGCAGGATGCACTCCAGGAAAAAGTAGGTGCAACGTGCAGAAACAGTAAAGTAAGGTGTAAAGCTAAACCAATGCAGGCAAGTGTAATGTAACACCAAAGGCAACAGCGTTGCAGTGCCAACGGTAAAACACGGAAGATAACCCACAGATACGGCAGCACAGACACACCCAATGACATCACCGGGTGTACAGCACAACACCATAAAGTGTGAATGCACACAACACACAGCGCGTATTCCCAAACGCTGCACCTTAGGGTGTAAACACATGGGGAACTTTTAAAATGTATATGTTGGGTGCTGCCGTGGCCGTGATGCATCGGCATGTGTTAGAGATAGATGGAGTTGCGGAGGAGGGTGCCGACAACTACCGTAGGCCTCAGAGGAGAAGGAGAGTGTTCAGACCAAGGGTGACCTACCAGGGGCTGCAAGACCTGGAGATAGTAGAGCGTTACAGGGTGGACAGGGACACGTTACAGCAAATAGTGTAGCTGTGCCGGCCACGCCTGAGAACAAGAGACAACAGAGGGGAGCCCATCCCAGTGGACACAAAGGTATGTGTAAGCTTGCGAATACTGGCAACAGGTACCTTTCAAAGGCCAACCGGGGATATAATGGGCATCTCACAGGCATCAGCATCCAGGGTACTACACCAGTTTCTGGATGCCATGTTACGACATGCCCATGAGTATATATACTTCCCCAGATCTCAGGAGGAGTTGGCTAGCAATATGCGCCACTTCCACCGTGTGGCACAATACCCTGAGGTACTGGGTGCGATAGACTGTACGCAAATAGAAATCAAGTCACCACCTGGGGAGCAGGGTAGACGCTACATAAACCGCAAGGGATTCCCCTCCATCAATTGCCAGGTCGTGTGCAATGCGCAGGGCATTATCATGGATGTGTGTGTTGGCAGCCCTGGAAGCTACCACGACTCCCATATCTGGCATGCCACACAGCTGTATCAGGTATTCGCCAGGGGGGACATCACACAAGGTCACCTTGTGGGAGATGCTGGCTATGCACTGGAGCCGTGGATGATGACACCCATCAGAAATGCACACACACACATGCAAGAATGCCATAATGAGGCACACGCACAAACCAGAATAATCATAGAGCGTGTGTTTGGGATGTTGAAATCACGGTTCTGGTGCTTGGATACATCCGGTTGAGCCTTGCAGTACTCTCCAGGCACATGTGCCCACATATTCATAGTATGTGCTATGCTACATAATATGATCCTGCGGAAACAGCTGCTGCAGGGACATAATGGTATAGGGCCACCAAGCCCGCCACAACTGCCAAGGCAAGCACAGGCACAGAGCATTCAGCGCCATGAACACACTGTGCCAGCCCCAGTAGGCAGACGGAGGCGTACCCAATATGCCTTGGCAAAGAGGGAACGTATAGCACATACTCTGACAGCGTAGGCCCCATGGACTGACACCTCCCTACCTGCACACACAGTGAAATGGACGGCACACAAACATGGCCGCCCGTAATGTGTACCGTATGGGCGGTCCCATGTGTGACTCCAACATAGGTAGCACCCAAACACTGCACACCCAACAGCCAGTCGAGCATGGAATGCCAACACCTCAACCGCACGTGGGTCCTACAGCAGACGGCGTAGCCGTATGCTGCCACGTTCGGCGCAAGGTGTCTACATATGTACATATGTGCATACACAGATATGGAGATAGATATCATTACACACGTAGAAATATATGTACACATACACAGATATAAAGTACAACAGGTTAAACGGAATCACAGGGATGCAAGGTTACAGAGAAGTATGACGCGAAATCTCTACATAGTAAACATAGTGAACGACAACCACATTGACAAAACACCCTTAAGAGTTGACCCTGTTGTTCAGGATTTGGAAACATGTGAACAGTGGCCTAACTTACAACCAGCATTTGTCCATTGCCATAAGAAGGTCATCCTATATTGCACAGCTTATAAATAAAGGGATTGTGTTTAGATCTAACAATGTTATTGCCCCCCTTTACTTAGCCCTTTGTTCTGGGACTTGCAACAACTGGAACGGCCCACAAAGATACCTTACTAAAAGGAAACAAGACCTAAACAATATGTTATACATGGACTGACATAAGGCCCAGTCATTATAATTCAGTATTCTATAGACTGCTAAGAGTTGACCTGTGCCTGGCATACAAGGCATACTCTGACCCAGTACTGATGGATTTGCTGCACCTCAGCAAGTCAAATGGCATCAGAAATACTCAGTATAGACATCTCAACCTCTTTTGCAACATTAACAGAATGGTTTGGAGGGATAGGTATATTTCACAGATTACTGCTGCTCTAGAACTGTTGCCCTATCCGAATAAAATAAATGTTATCCTTGTCCATATTCAAGCACAACTTGTATATGTGAATGTGTGATAGAAAATTTACCTGAGGACTGCCTATATACTACTAATGGACAGAGGCAGCTCCTAAACTCTTTATCTCACAAATGGGTCCCCTCAAATCATATGGTCCCAGTTAGTCTCACTACAGGTAATTTATACTTATTGAGCATGGGATAGGTAAGGTCAATCTAATAGCAAGTAGAATAGACTAATTCAAGCACTAAAAGGAAAATTGGCTAGACCTAAAATGGCTGGAGAGCCAGAAGCCTAATTCTTACCTATAAATCTATGAAGCAGAATATGACACTAGCTGTTACCAAGCACATAGATGCCAAAGCTTAAAATGAAGTAAAGTATCATACATTGAATCATAATAAAACCAGAAATACAATTTCTGATATTAAGGGCTCTTACTGTGCTCTTTCTCCAGAAGTTTCCATTATGTGAAAGCAGACCACCCTATACAATGAAACAAAATGAACGAGATGCCCACATTTTGGCTGTCCTTTTTAATGGTTTTTGTCCAGTCTGTAAGTAAGACTTGAGTTGGCAGTTTATACCTGTCAACTGTTCAGATTTGTGCAGAATGTCCAGATTTTTGCTTTGTTTCTTGTAACATGTGTGGTTTTCTGGCAAATCCAGTTATTCTAGCAATTTTCTAAGTTTATAAGAACAATATTTGAAACCTGTCCATATTTTTGGTCCTTTGTCCTCCCATTATTTTAGGTTTTGTCCATATATCCTTCAAGTAAGAGGTTGAGAGGTATGGTTGGCATTGAATATTGGTGTAAGAGGAACCTGACTGGTAAATGACCATGTCATCAGCAAAGAGTGTAAGTGGGAGATGTGGGAGGTGAAAAGGAATTTTTTTAATTACTATGAAGAAGTAGAGGACAGGCAACAATGGATCCTTATAAAGGTAGGTGTGCATGCTGGGGTACAGGCAGGGGAACTGTATTTGATGTATTTATTTATTTATTTATTTATTTATTTATTTATTTAATTGTCCTCACAATGGTTTGTATGTTCAGTAATTGTTTTCCTTTTCAAAATGAGTTCAATAAAGATCTCTTTACTGAACAGATCTTATCCCACTTATGTTTGTAAGGGTGGTACCATTATCCCCACTAGCAAATTCTAAAAGTGGAAAGATAAGGTGGTGACATCCCTAAATATAAATGAATTTAATAGAAATTGCAGTTTACTATTTTGAGAATATGCTTGATCAAGGATATTTTTCTAAAGCCCAAACAGTTTTAAAATCACACAATTAGACTGATAAATGTAGTTTGGAAGAAACTAAGTTGTCCTGGTCCCACAAGCACTGGTAAAGAGGTGGAGGGTGGGTATAGAAGTTAGGAATTAATAGGAGTATTTTCAGGTAGGTTGGATAGTGGCATTGTAGTGGTGAAAGGGGTAAAGAGAAAGGGAGAGATTAAAGGAAGTGATGTAGGGGAAGGAGGGACTTAAGACAGGATTAAGTGGTAGGGATTAAGGGAAGTAGATACATTTTTGGCGTGAGTTAGTGGTGAAGTAACAGCTAGCTCACGTCCAGAAGACCTGTAGTTATTGTGGATGCAGGTAGGCTTTGGATGGTGGGGAGAGAGGGGTTCTAGGCTAACTGAGTTAATTCAAATTAACGTAACTGGATATACTGGTAAATCATAAAAAAGGCTCTCAGAAGTCACTCAGTCAGGATTTATTCTCCACAAGAACACCAAAAATAAACAACAATACTTAAAATGATAGTACAAAACATAGTACTAAGAGCTTTCACCCTCTAAAACATAAGGGCATCCTCAGAGTACATCTGAAATCTTGTGCTTTCACCGTTTAAATAAATTAACTGCCAATTACAAAACATCTTTGATTGGTTGTACAATTAGATTCAAACAATAAAATATTTAAATAAATTAATAATTCAAAACCTTATAAAATATTTGTATATATATGTTCACTACACCTACAGAGTCAGAAAACTACAAAAAATAGACAGCAATTCGTTGAAATAAATAGCATATAAAAACAGACCATAAATTATTAATTGTATTGGTCTAAAGTATGTGTCGTTTTTGTGTAAATATGTCATAACAAATATATATCTAACAGTAACCATAATATTTTTGCATATTATTTGTCACTAAAAAGCTTTCCCTACCCAAAGTTAAAGAATTTAAACAAATTTGGATATAATCCATTTAGGTAAGGTATAAAGCACTGTGAATTAAAATTATAATCTAAAAAAACTAATATTAAAAAACATACATATATATTGTTTAGTTAAATAGCATAAGATTTAATCTTTAAAATGCTTGCTATAGAAATTTGACCATTGATACCAGGGAATGAACCTGCATTTAGTCTCAACTGCCAAAGACATTCTTTGGCTTCTAATAATGCTTTTAAATCACCACCTTTTTGTCCATGTATAGGAATTCTGTCTATGACAAAAAATAGAAATCTCCTAAAATTGTTACATTTAGTACTATGAAAGTATAATGAATTCACATTTCTTATTTTTAATATCTCTATTGTGTTCCATTATACGTTCTTTCAGTTTCCTTATAGTTTTACCTACATAAAACTCAGGGCATGATGTACATGTAGCTAGATAGACCACCATTTTTGTGTTGCAGTTGCAGTGTCCTGAACATTTAATCGATTTTTCCATATCCTTGCTATGCTGATACCTTCCTATAATACTATCACTAAACACTAGTAGGGCCAATCAGTACAAATGCTGATCAACAGTCCTGTCATCAAACACAATAATGCAATCAGTGGAAGCTTCTGTGAACACTCAGTATTTTTGTATAATACAGAAAAAAATTACATGACCTTTGTAGTAAGAAACTTTTACAGTTTATCTGCAGTATCTACAAAGTTTAGTTGTGAAGGTCTTATGGCCAAAGTTTTCAAGTTCTTGCTGAAGAAGACAGACAATCCAAAATGATGCTGGCAAGTAATAAAATTCAGAATACTACAAAAGAGTGTTATACCCAGCAGTTACCCAGTCCAGTGTCTACTTAATAATAGGTTGCCTGTATGTATGTATGTGTGTGTGTGTGTGTGTGTGTGTGTGTGTGTGTGTGTGTGTGTGTGTGTGTGTGTGTGTGTGTGTGTGGAGTGTTTCTATATGTCTCAACTTCCCTAGAGTAACAAGCAAAGGTTGCAATGTTGGAGGGGGGAGAACACTAGACACCAATAACACTTTTCAAGTATGTATTGTCTAGGAAACTTATAAAGTTAATAAAACAACAGATTTTTATCATGAAATATTTAATAAAGAATACGATGTAGGAAACTCTAATGCCTGGCATCACTGACTGACTGTATTCATCCATGACAAGGACATAGTAAATATGAGAGGTAAATCAATGGACATTATGTATATTCTGTAAAATCAGGGATGGTGTGTGTGTGTGTGTGTGTGTGTGTGTGTGTGTGTGTGTGTGTGTGTGTGTGTGTGTGTGTGTGTGTGTGTGTGTGTGTGTGTGTGTGTGTGTGTGTGTGTATGTGTGTGTATGCACGCATATGTATGCATGTGGTATGCATTTCAAATTGTTCATGCATTTGGTAGATTAAACAAGGGGCAGTATGCCTGTACCAAAAGGATGCATGCATTGTCAATGGTGATTACTGCAACAAAATGCTGATTAATACAGTAATGCTGTGAGATTCAGAGACATGCAAATTACCTAGTAATGAGAACTTTCCTCATTGCAGGTTAATCTGTCTCTAAATAGCAGAGAAAACTGTCCCCATTTTTGTTGTAAGTTAATGCTTACAGTGGGATTCTTTCTGAATTCCAGGGCATATTCACAGGAAGAAAAGGACAGGAAGCTGAGAATAACACTGGCTTTGAAGGAACTAATAGTTAAATGAGTAAATTGTCACTACGTAATATTGAAGTATTGCCTGCCATGAGTTTGTTTTGGTGAAATACATTTATTGATCTATTTGTATTTGTTAACTAGGTGGGTAGACTGGTCAAATGACCCTTTTCAGCCTAGCCACATTCTTTGATTTCCTGTCCTTGCCTATTTAAGTGGTACAGTGTGAAATATTTTCTGCTTAAAAACCTCAGCTTTGGCCGTCTAAGAACTTGCTGTATTCAACTGGACGTATAAGAGAATTTAATACCTTTATCTGCACTTTTTTTCCAAAAAAATACAGTATTTAAATTGATTCTAACTGTGTGTTGCAGGAATATTAACTGAACTGGAAGTTAGTCAGTGTTTGCTGAATTTTGTTATTTGCTAGTAATTACAGGTGTGGGGGTAGCCACATTCTTTGATTTCCTGTCCTTGCCTATTTAAGTGGTACAGTGTGAAATATTTTCTGCTTAAAAACCTCAGCTTTGGCTGGCTAACAACTTGCTGTATTCAACTGGACGTATAAGAGAATTTAAGTACCTTTATCTGCACTTTTTTTCAAAAAAATACAGTATTTAAATTGATTCTAACTGTGTGTTGCAGGGATATTAACTGAACTGGAAGTTAGTCAGTGTTTGCTGAATTTTGTTATTTGCTAGTAATTACAGGTGTGGGGGTAGCCACATTCTTTGATTTCCTGTCCTTGCCTATTTAAGTGGTACAGTGTGAAATATTTTCTGCTTAAAAACCTCAGCTTTGGCCGGCTAAGAACTTGCTGTATTCAACTGGACGTATAAGAGAATTTAAGTACCTTTATCTGCACTTTTTTCCAAAAAATACAGTATTTAAATTGATTCTAACTGTGTGTTGCAGGAATATTAACTGAACTGGAAGTTAGTCAGTGTTTGCTGAATTTTGCTATTTGCTAGTAATTACAGGTGTGGGGGTAGCCACATTCTTTGATTTCCTGTCCTTGCCTATTTAAGTGGTACAGTGTGAAATATTTTCTGCTTAAAAACCTCAACTTTGGCCGGCTAAGAACTTGCTGTATTCAACTAGACATATAAGAGAATTTAAGTACCTTTATCTGCACTTTTTTTTCAAAATAATACAGTATTTAAATTGATTCTAACTGTGTGTTGCAGGAATATTAACTGAACTGGAAGTTAGTCAGTGTTTGCTGAAGTTTGTTATTTGCTAGTAATTACAGGTGTGGGGGTAGCCACATTCTTTGATTTCCTGTCCTTGCCTATTTAAGTGGTACAGTGTGAAATATTTTCTGCTTAAAAACCTCAGCTTTGGCCGGCTAAGAACTTGCTGTATTCAACTGGACGTATAAGAGAATTTAAGTACCTTTATCTGCACTTTTTTCCAAAAGTACAGTATTTAAATTGATTCTAACTGTGTGTTGCAGGAATATTAACTGAACTGGAAGTTAGTCAGTGTTTGCTGAATTTTGTTATTTGCTAGTAATTACAGGTGTGGGGGTAGCCACATTCTTTGATTTCCTGTCCTTGCCTATTTAAGTGGTACAGTGTGAAATATTTTCTGCTTAAAAACCTCAGCTTTGGCCGCTAAGAACTTGCTGTATTCAACTGGACGTATAAGAGAATTTAAGTACCTTTATCTGCACTTTTTTTCCAAAAATACAGTATTTAAATTGATTCTAACTGTGTGTTGCAGGAATATTAACTGAACTGGACGTTAGTCAGTGTTTGCTGAATTTTGTTATTTGCTAGTAATTACAGGTGTGGGGTTAGCCACATTTTTTGATTTCCTATCCTTGCCTATTTAAGTGGTACAGTGTGAAATATTTTCTGCTTAAAAAAACTCAGCTTTGGCTGCCTAAGAACTTGCTGTATTCAACTGGACATATAAGAGAATTTAAGTACGTTTATCTGCACTTTTTTTTCCAAAAAATACAGTATTTAAATTGATTCTAACTGTGTGTTGCAGGAATATTAACTGAACTGGAAGTTTTGACTCTGCTCTTCAGTTAGTCCCACCCACCCTTCCTGTTTTTGTTTTGGTGTTAATCTTAGTGGCCTTGAAACTGCCCACCCCTCTTGTAAATTTGTGTTTGGATACTCCTTCTGGGCCCATCTCATTTGCTCACTCAACTGAGTGCAGTGAGATCATATTCTGATTTCAGGCACTCCTACTGTGTGCAAAGAGAGCATCTGGGAAACAGAAAAAAAATAAAAATAATAAAAAAAGAAGTTTGTTTCCTGCCTTTCCTGTTAAGTGGTATAGACTATTTGTAGGCTTCTGAGCCCCCAAGCCCTTCTGTGTTGGAGGGAAGCCTTCTAGCTTTTTTTTTTTCTTATAACTAGCCAGTTTTCTAGTTTCAGCACTCAAATCTGTTTCTTTGATCTCAGCACTTGTTCAGAAAAAAAAAAATACTGTACTTGTGTTTCTACCTACTTTATTTTACTTTTGCATCATCTTAAAAGTACTCAGTTGTATTTATTACTGCTTGGTGTAACTCATTCTAAGCCTTTTGGTTTAAACACTTGGGCTTCGGACCAGTTTTGCACTGAAAGGGTTTGTGGTCTGCACTGTAGTGGCAGAACAGGTAGCTTACATCCTTCTAGGTTGGGAACTGCTGATTGAGGGCTCAGTGTCTGTTATTCTAAAAGTGTATTACTTCTGGTTTAAGCACTTGGGCTTTCAGGCCAGTTATTTTACATTAAGAGGGTTTGTGGTCTGCACTCTTGTGGGAGGAGAGGCTGGACTCTGCCCTTCTGAGCTGGGAATTTCTGGTTAAAGGCTTATAGTGCATGCATATCTGAACTGCTTCTTACTGAAGTTGGTGCGCCTTGTTTGCTGTGGCATAGACTGGATTCGGGCCTGCTGGATCTAGCTTTGTTTGTGTAACTTGAGCACTAATCCAGGCATTCTCTAAAGTATTCAATTGTATTTATTATTGCTTGGTAGTAACTTGATTAAAGTGTAGCTATCATTCTAAGTCTTTTGGATTAAGCACTTGGGCTTCAGATCCCTAGCCTTGTTTGCTGTGGCATAGACTGGATTCGGGCCTGCTGGATCTAGCTTTGTTTGTGTAACTTGAGCACTAATCCAGGCATTCTCTAAAGTATTCAATTGTATTTATTATTGCTTGGTAGTAACTTGATTAAAGTGTAGCTATCATTCTAAGTCTTTTGGATTAAGCACTTGGGCTTCAGATCCCTAGCCTTGTTTGCTGTGGCATAGACTGGATTCGGGCCTGCTGGATCTAGCTTTGTTTGTGTAACTTGAGCACTAATCCAGGCATTCTCTAAAAGTATTCAATTGTATTTATTATTGCTTGGTAGTAACTTGATTAAAGTGTAGCTATCATTCTAAGTCTTTTGGATTAAGCACTTGGGCTTCAGATCCCTAGCCTTGTTTGCTGTGGCATAGACTGGATTCGGGCCTGCTGGATCTAGCTTTGTTTGTGTAACTTGAGCACTAATCCAGGCATTCTCTAAAGTATTCAATTGTATTTATTATTGCTTGGTAGTAACTTGATTAAAGTGTAGCTATCATTCTAAGTCTTTTGGATTAAGCACTTGGGCTTCAGACCAGTTGTTTTACATTAGGAAAGTTTGTGGCATGCACTGTGGTTGCAGGACAGGTAGCTTTCATCCTTCTAAGTTGGGAACTGCTGATTGAGAGCCCAGTGTCTGTTATTCTTAAAGTGTATTAGTTCTGGTTTAGGCACTTGGGCTTCAGGCCAGTTATTTTACATTAAGAAGGTTCGTGGTCTGCACTCTTGTGGGAGAAGAGGCTGGACTCTGCCCTTCTGAGCTGGGAATTTCTGGTTAAAGGTTTATAGTGCCTGAATATTTGAACTGTATCTTACTGAAATTGGTACACCTTGTTTGCAGTAGCATAGACTAGATCCAGGCCTGCTGAATCTAGCTTTGTTTATATGCTTGTTGTTTGTTTGCTTGTTATTTCCCTGGAACGCTAATTCCACCTAATACGTGGCTTCTCAGCGCTTCTGTGGATCACTAGTGATATCTGCATTGCTTACTATACTTATTTCCTTGCTTCACTTGAAAGAAAGTTACTGTTTGTCGTTTTTGCATTTAAGTTACCTGTAACACATTGCACTTAAGTTACCTGGCACTTGCCCGCTAAAGTAATTATATAAGTCAGCACTAAAAATTAAAAGAACTACACCCTCACTCCCCACTGGCCCTTGTTTTCAATTATTAAGGAATTCCCAATATTATTCTAGCATGTCCAAAGGTCAGTTGTCAATCTCCTCTCCGGTCCAGCTGGTGAATCTGGGAATCTTGAGGCAATGTTACAACTGCCTCATGTACACAGACAACCCTCTCCTCCTCCCAACAAATTCCAACACATGTGAGAGATGCAACCATATAGCCAAACTGGAGGCTAAGCTCTCTCAACTCAGTACTGGCATAACCAGTCAGGAGGAGAAGGAAACCACACTCACTACAATTCCAGTCTCACATAGACCTACCACGACAGCAAACCAAACACATAATCACACAAAACATACTCGAGGCTCTAAATAAAGATCTGCCTAAGCAGCAGAGACCTCCAAAGCAGACACCCAAGCAACCGCTACCCCAAAACAAAACACGTGCAACACATATCTCACAAAGCCAGTGTGCCGAACAGTCACAGCCCTTAAGACTAAACAACACACCTGATACACTTGTAATAGGTGACTCTATCGTCAGGCACACTGACGTCCCGGTCACCAGGCTGAACAAGGAGAGGGTCACGGTGAGCAGCCTGTCGGGCGCTAGGATCCGCCACATAACACAAGCACTCAGGTCACTCCAAGGCAAGTACAAATATGACTCAGTCATTGTCCATGCTGGTGTGAATGACCTGAGATGTACCTCCCTGGACTACATGAAAAGAGACATAGAGGAGCTCTCTGAGCATGTAGTCCAGGCCGGTATGACCCTGACCTTGAGTAGCATCTTACCCTCACCAAGAATGATGCCACAATATGAAGACAAGATGATCAATTTCAACAATTGGCTTAAGTGTTGGTGTCATTCAAAGGGGATCCAATGCCTGTCAGCCTGGGATGACATGCTCAACAGGCCACGATGCTTCGCTAGGGACGGCTTGCACCTGTCACCCCTGGGCTTTCGGATATTGGCAAAGGCTCTTGCTACCCCCATAGTGCCTTTTTTAGGCAAGGCTCAAAAGACAAACCCACCTCCATAGGTATCACAAGGGATAAGAAACTAAGAGTAATGTTACTCAACGCCAGAAGTCTAAACCTCAAGATGCATGCACTTGAAACTCTCCTTAGCATGGAGAACATCGATATCTGTGCAGTAACAGAAACCTGGTTCAGGGCTCCTGAGAGCACCCCAGCACTACCAGGTTATACCTCATGCCATTCTTTTCGGCCCCAAAACTTGGACCGAACCACAAAAGGAGGGGGAGTATCGATATTCATCAAAGATACCCACACCTCCAGGTTGGTGGCAAAGCACGAAGCATCAGAGACTATCCATGTGCAACTAACAGTGGGTAAAACTGCCTTCCAGTTTATAGCCTGCTACAGACCACCCTCCCAAACCCAGGAACCCCACTTGGCCTTTCTGAGAACACTGGAAAATATGAAGGTCTCTCCAAACACCATTATATTGGGCGACTTCAACTACCCAAACATAGACTGGGAGCATTACTCTAGCTCTAACACCCTAGCCCAAAGGTTCCTAGAATTTATAAACTCAAATGCTATGGAAAAACTTGTTACCACTCCCACAAGAGGGGAAAACATACTGGACCTGATCATCACCGACATGGGGACTCTATGCTCCAGACCAGAAGTGTATCCCTCACTGGTAAGATCAGACCATAAACTAATCTCACTGGATATTCACATCCCGACCCCACCCCCTGCCCAGAAAACCACAGTGAAAAACTTCTCTAAAGCAAATTTCACACTCCTCAAAACCGTGGTGGAATCCTTCAAATCCACCGGGCCTGTGGAAAATACGGCCCAGACCGGAGAATCCTTTATAAACGCATTCTATGAACACCTTCAGGAATGCATGGATCATGCGATCCCTAATAAAACCAAGACGTCCTGTCTGGTGGTCCCCAGCCATAAACAAACTATACAATAGAAGGAGGAAGCTACTAAATGATAGAGCAAAATCCCAAAAAGGGAAGGCATCACTGATCAGTATTAGCAAAAATCTACGGGCACTCATAAAATTGTCTAAGGCCAGCTTCAAGAGAAAAATTGCACAGGACACTAAGGATAATCACAAGGCTTTCATTAGTTATGTTAGGAACCTGGGTGGTAATTCCCAGATATGCTCAGAATTAGTCCAAAATGACAAAAAATACACTGAACCCACAGACATTGCCAACATCCTAGCTGACAGGTTCAGCAAACTTCCTCCCCCCACCAAAAGGGCAAATATCTATCCCAGCAGAGTGCTGCCCCTGACATCTCAGATGCTCAGGTAAGAGCCGCCTCTCCAAAGCAAAAACACAGCATCAATGGGACCAGACGGTGTCCCGGGCTGCGTCCTACATGAACTCCAAGAAGAGCTAAACCCAAACATAAAACTACTGTTCAGTCTCAGCCTTACTACAGGATATGTGCCCAAAGAGTGGCGTACAGCAACAGTGGTCCCTCTCCATAAAGGTGGTGCCTCAATGAATCCTGGAAACTATCGCTCCATAAGCCTGACTAGCTTGGTCTGCAAAGCTATGGAAAGGATCATCATGGACCTCATAAATAAAGATATTGGGGACCTACAGACACTGGATCCTACCCAATTCGGCTTTGTTAAGGGCAGATCCTGCCTCTTAAACCTGGTTGATTTCTTTGAAATGGTCACCAAGGCCATTGACGAGGGGAAGGTGGTTCACACAGCCTACCTGGACCTCACAGAAGCCTCCGATACAATACCCCACTCGGGCATTATAGATAAGCTCACCAACTTAAATATAAACCCCTATGTCACTATATGGATTGCAAACTGGCTCAAGGACAGAACCCACATGGTTAGAATTGCTGGAGCCATGTCAGACTCCAAACCAGTTACAAGTGGTGTCCCACAAGGCTCAGTCCTGGGACCTCTCTTGTTCGGTATATATTTCTCGGAGGTACAGGCTAACCCGGAAGGACCGTGGCTGACCAAGTTCGCAGATGACTGCAAACTGGGCGCCATAATCGACTCTCCAGCCGACACAAGCATCCTCCAAAAGGGCCTCATAGAAACGGACAACTGGTGCCAGAGCCATGGCCTCAAGCTAAATGCCAAAAAGTGTATAGTCATCCCCTTTGGCAAAAAAAAGTGCCCACAAATTACCACATAGGTGGTAATCCATTAAGTACAGAAGAAGTAATTAGGGACCTGGGGACCCAAGTTGATAGCAATCTCTCATTTGACAACCACGTGGCCAAAGTGGTTAGAAAAACATTTTATATAGCCTACCTAATCATGAAGGGATTCACATCTAGATCAGGGGAGGTCATCGTGCCTCTTTACTCATCAGGCCCATAATTGAGTACAATGCCCCTTTTGGGATGTACCTTACCAGACACCTGCAGCAACTGGAAAGACCCCAAAAGTACCTCACCAAGAGGATCAAAGGGCTCAAACAGATGCCATATGCTACCCGGTTAAAGAAACTCCAGCTCTACTCAGTGGCATACCGCCTCTTCAGAGGCGATCTGTGCCTGACATATAAAGCCATGTCCAACCCGGAATTAATGGACATGCTGCACCTCAGAAAATCCAAATCCCATCGAGCTACGTGCTCAAGAGACTTGAACTTCAGCACTGAAATAAATAGGACATGCTGGAGGGACAGATTCATAACCCAGAGGCTCCCTTCACTCTGGAATAAAATCCCAGTCCAGGTTAGGCAGAGTCCCTCACTGACTCTCTTCAAGAGGAATCTTGATGAGTGGATGGGAGATCATAGGTTTACCCTAGGTATCACTTCTGTGTCACTGTTAGACAGAGGCACAGTATACTAACCTCGAAAAAGGTAGACAGAGGCACAGTATACTAACCTCGAAAAAGGGCATAGCAAAATAAATTTAAAATGGGTGGCGAAAGCCAAACACATTCTGGCTAGGCTTATAAATGCCCTAGGGCAGATAGCCTAGTATGAACCTATGAACCTATGAACCTATGTCCCTAGGCTCATAATAAGCACAGAAGTGCAAAATAGAAGAAAAAGTACAAAGGCATGGAACAGTGAGAAAGGTACATATACATATGTATGTATGTATCTATATATATATATATATATATATATATATATATATATATATATATATCTATATATATACATATATGCCTCTGTAACAACAGCTTTTTTAATTTTTTGACTGAATATGCACATGTGGAACTTTTGCTGATTATGTGATTATCTGCAAAAGAGGCATTCAAGGATTGATAATATATGTGTGTGTGTATATATGTATATATATATATATATATATATATTTACACATTTTTTCACTATTACAGTTACAAAACATATTTTCCTAATTCAGTGCAGCTTTAGTACTGTTTAGCTCTCTTTTCATGCATTTCCTTTAAAAACATCTGTAATATTTTCTCTATCATTATTTTTCACGCTAACCTTTCAAGCCACATCTAGTCCTTTTGGCATTATACTGAGACTAACGAACATCCTGAAAGCACTTCCTAGCATGAAGCATGATTTTGCCACTCCTTAACAACACTGTTTAACCTCAGCATCTATACAGGTTTTGTACCAAGTGAATGGAGAAGAACTATGGTCATTTC
The DNA here is from genome assembly GCF_019279795.1 of Protopterus annectens. Taxonomy (NCBI): domain Eukaryota; kingdom Metazoa; phylum Chordata; order Ceratodontiformes; family Protopteridae; genus Protopterus; species Protopterus annectens. The sequence continues at coordinate 542,548,369 of NC_056732.1, read as the reverse complement.
CCTGATATGCTTATAGACTACTGTAGGCTAGGAGCAGTCATTGAATCTCCAAATGACTTACCCATCCTTCAGAAACATTTAGCCCAAATAAATAACTGGTGTCAAAATCACAGACTGAAATTATATGCAAAAAAAGCATTATTGTACCCTTTGGGAACTCATCTGTCCCAGGAAACTACCACATTGACAAAACACCCTTAAGAGTTGACCCTGTTGTTCAGGATTTGGAAACATGTGAACAGTGGCCTAACTTGCAACCAGCATTTGTCCATTGCCATAAGAAGGTCATCCTATATTGCACAGCTTATAAATAAAGGGATTGTGTTTAGATCTAACAATGTTATTGCCCCCCTTTACTTAGCCCTTTGTTCTGGGACTTGCAACAACTGGAACGTCCACAAAGATACCTTACTAAAAGGAAACAAGACCTAAACAATATGTTATACATGGACTGACATAAGGCCCAGTCATTATAATTCAGTATTCTATAGACTGCTAAGAGTTGACCTGTGCCTGGCATACAAGGCATACTCTGACCCAGTACTGATGGATTTGCTGCACCTCAGCAAGTCAAATGGCATCAGAAATACTCAGTATAGACATCTCAACCTCTTTTGCAACATTAACAGAATGGTTTGGAGGGATAGGTATATTTCACAGATTACTGCTGCTCTAGAACTGTTGCCCTATCCGAATAAAATAAATGTTATCCTTGTCCATATTCAAGCACAACTTGTATATGTGAATGTGTGATAGAAAATTTACCTGAGGACTGCCTATATACTACTAATGGACAGAGGCAGCTCCTAAACTCTTTATCTCACAAATGGGTCCCCTCAAATCATATGGTCCCAGTTAGTCTCACTACAGGTAATTTATACTTATTGAGCATGGGATAGGTAAGGTCAATCTAATAGCAAGTAGAATAGACTAATTCAAGCACTAAAAGGAAAATTGGCTAGACCTAAAATGGCTGGAGAGCCAGAAGCCTAATTCTTACCTATAAATCTATGAAGCAGAATATGACACTAGCTGTTACCAAGCACATAGATGCCAAAGCTTAAAATGAAGTAAAGTATCATACATTGAATCATAATAAAACCAGAAATACAATTTCTGATATTAAGGGCTCTTACTGTGCTCTTTCTCCAGAAGTTTCCATTATGTGAAAGCAGACCACCCTATACAATGAAACAAAATGAACAGATGCCCACATTTTGGCTGTCCTTTTAATGGTTTTGTCCAGTCTGTAAGTAAGACTTGAGTTGGCAGTTTATACCTGTCAACTGTTCAGATTGTGCAGAATGTCCAGATTTTTGCTTTGTTTCTTGTAACATGTGTGGTTTTCTGGCAAATCCAGTTATTCTAGCAATTTTCTAAGTTTATAAGAACAATATTTGAAACCTGTCCATATTTTTGGTCCTTTGTCCTCCCATTATTTTAGGTTTTGTCCATATATCCTTCAAGTAAGAGGTTGAGAGGTATGGTTGGCATTGAATATTGGTGTAAGAGGAACCTGACTGGTAAATGACCATCATCATCAGCAAAGAGTGTAAGTGGGAGATGTGGGAGGTGAAAAGGAATTTTTTTAATTACTATGAAGAAGTAGAGGACAGGCAACAATGGATCCTTATAAAGGTAGGTGTGCATGCTGGGGTACAGGCAGGGGAACTGTATTTGATGTATTTATTTATTTATTTATTTATTTATTTATTTATTTATTTAATTGTCCTCACAATGGTTTGTATGTTCAGTAATTGTTTTCCTTTTCAAAATGAGTTCAATAAAGATCTCTTTACTGAACAGATCTTATCCCACTTATGTTTGTAAGGGTGGTACCATTATCCCCACTAGCAAATTCTAAAAGTGGAAAGATAAGGTGGTGACATCCCTAAATATAAATGAATTTAATAGAAATTGCAGTTTACTATTTTGAGAATATGCTTGATCAAGGATATTTTCTAAAGCCCAAACAGTTTTAAAATCACACAATTAGACTGATAAATGTAGTTTGGAAGAAACTAAGTTGTCCTGGTCCCACAAGCACTGGTAAAGAGGTGGAGGGTGGGTATAGAAGTTAGGAATTAATAGGAGTATTTTCAGGTAGGTTGGATAGTGGCATTGTAGTGGTGAAAGGGGTAAAGAGAAAGGGAGAGATTAAAGGAAGTGATGTAGGGGAAGGAGGGACTTAAGACAGGATTAAGTGGTAGGGATTAAGGGAAGTAGATACATTTTGGCGTGAGTTAGTGGTGAAGTAACAGCTAGCTCACGTCCAGAAGACCTGTAGTTATTGTGGATGCAGGTAGGCTTTGGATGGTGGGGAGAGAGGGGTTCTAGGCTAACTGAGTTAATTCAAATTAACGTAACTGGATATACTGGTAAATCATAAAAAAGGCTCTCAGAAGTCACTCAGTCAGGATTTATTCTCCACAAGAACACCAAAAAATAAACAACAATACTTAAAATGATAGTACAAAACATAGTACTAAGAGCTTTCACCCTCTAAAACATAAGGGCATCCTCAGAGTACATCTGAAATCTTGTGCTTTCACCGTTTAAATAAATTAACTGCCAATTACAAAACATCTTTGATTGGTTGTACAATTAGATTCAAACAATAAAATATTTAAATAAATTAATAATTCAAAACCTTATAAAATATTTGTATATATATGTTCACTACACCTACAGAGTCAGAAAACTACAAAAAATAGACAGCAATTCGTTGAAATAAATAGCATATAAAAACAAACCATAAATTATTAATTGTATTGGTCTAAAGTATGTGTCGTTTTTGTGTAAATATGTCATAACAAATATATATATAACATTAAACCATAATATTTTTGCATATTATTTGTCACTAAAAAGCTTTCCCTACCCAAAGTTAAAGAATTTAAACAAATTTGGATATAATCCATTTAGGTAAGGTATAAAGCACTGTGAATTAAAATTATAATCTAAAAAAACTAATATTAAAAAACATACATATATATTGTTTAGTTAAATAGCATAAGATTTAATCTTTAAAATGCTTGCTATAGAAATTTGACCATTGATACCAGGGAATGAACCTGCATTTAGTCTCAACTGCCAAAGACATTCTTTGGCTTCTAATAATGCTTTTAAATCACCACCTTTTTGTCCATGTATAGGAATTCTGTCTATGACAAAAAATAGAAATCTCCTAAAATTGTTACATTTAGTACTATGAAAGTATAATGAATTCACATTTCTTTTATTTTTAATATCTCTATTGTGTTCCATTATACGTTCTTTCAGTTTCCTTATAGTTTTACCTACATAAAACTCAGGGCATGATGTACATGTAGCTAGATAGACCACCATTTTTGTGTTGCAGTTGCAGTGTCCTGAACATTTAATCGATTTTTCCATATCCTTGCTATGCTGATACCTTCCTATAATACTATCACTAAACACTAGTAGGGCCAATCAGTACAAATGCTGATCAACAGTCCTGTCATCAAACACAATAATGCAATCAGTGGAAGCTTCTGTGAACACTCAGTATTTTTGTATAATACAGAAAAAAATTACATGACCTTTGTAGTAAGAAACTTTTACAGTTTATCTGCAGTATCTACAAAGTTTAGTTGTGAAGGTCTTATGGCCAAAGTTTTCAAGTTCTTGCTGAAGAAGACTGACAATCCAAAATGATGCTGGCAAGTAATAAAATTCAGCATACTACAAAAGAGTGTTATACCCAGCAGTTACCCAGTCCAGTGTCTACTTAATACTAGGTTGCCTGTAAAACTGGTGAAATTAAGCTCTCCTACTCAATTCTCAATCTGGAATAATTGGCCACTCAAGCAAGAGATACAAAGTCAGGCTTACATGTGTGTATCCAGCCTGTGCTACAACTTCAACAATTTATCAGAGATGATGCATTTGTGTGGCAGACGTCACAGATGCAGCCAACACCACCTTGCCTCTCCGTAATGAAGTCATTTCCATTAGTCAAAACAACATATAAACAACACAGTTTAGTTTAAATGAGTAAAATGTTTTAGTGCCACTACTTCAACTGATTAGGCAGAACTGTGAGTGTAAGTGAGACAGTTTAATTTCTCACAGATAGTGTTTTAGCACAAATAGATCCCCCTTATAATAGTTATGTGATGAAAATGAATGTTCTGAAAGACACTGCAGTTTAGAGTTTGGAGTACAGTTAAAAAAAAATCAGTCTACCTTCACCAAAATAAAGAATCCACATATGGGGGAGGGGGCACAGACAGGTGATTTCCTTGAGCTCCTGAGATTTGGACACAGCTGAATTATCAGTGCAATGGTTGTGAAACTGAGGTTATTGTGAAAGAATGAGTGTAACTGGGAACCTAGTGCACAAGTAAAATCCTGAGTAATTAAATGATGGGTTATGTGGGGACTGGGGGCTGCACTAGGAAATAGGGAAATGGTATTAAACCATTTGAAATGGTGCAGTTTCACCTAAGCCTAGCACTGGTTAAAATATAAATGCCAAAAGGAAAAGCATATAATCTCAACATATTATAGTTATCTTATCTCACCAATTCTAATGTTTAGCACACAAGTAAAGATAAAAACAGAACACAAAGTACAATAATAACTGAAAATGACACTACAAAACGCTTGATATCTCATAGGGAAAAGAGAGGGAACATCAAAATTCTTAGAACATAACTGACATTAGGAAAACTTGGCACTGTATGTTGACAGTAGTTATCAACAAAATCTGAAAAGACTTATTATTGTTATAGCAAGCATTAAAACCATGAAAGACAGTTGTTTTGGGTTTGTAGACTATCCCAGGATGACAATCAGTAATCCACAGCAATAATATCACCAACATGAGTGCATGCCAGAAATAAACTGCATTAAGTCACATGCATGAGTGTTCCTAAAATATATTTGGGGCCAGGAGTAAATCAGCTTATTTCATAAAGCAAAGAAAAAAATTTAGACCTTACATCAAAGCTGAACTGAATTTAACTCTGACAAATTTCCCGCAGTATAATCTTCCAAAGAATAAATAACTTAAGAATTGTATTACCTGTATTGTGCATAAATGTATCTGTTAATTTCCTTCATGTCTGAAAAACAGCCAGCTGTGTCAAATTTAAAACTAGCCAAACATTGTTTCCATAAACAAGAATACTCTAATCTTTAGTTTTCATGCAAAGTCTTATTCAAAAGGATCTATTAACACAACACAGATTTTTGGCTTTGAGGCATATTAATAAAACATGCACATCAGATATAAATCACACACACACACAGACACACACATAATACAAAAGCTAGCCTGTGAAAGATGAAAGTTCATCTGACAGTTGCCTTTCTGTGATGTTTTCCTGCACCTGCAAGCCCTTCCTCAAATAACACTATACATCAATTGCAGCATATAATTATTATTTTTGTTCTATTCCCAGTGAGTACCATTCACATTTCCTGGAAATATTTATATGTGTTGCTTTTTACTTCAGCTAAAATCCACAATTATGTGTTAGAGCAACTATATGACAATCCTACATGCATTGTGTATGCACCCATATGTTTGTGTGTGTGCCTTTATCTTTATGTATGCCTGTCTGCCTATCTATCTATCATCTATCTATCTATCTATCTATCTATCTATCTATCTATCTATCTATCTATCTATCTATCTATATATCCATCTATCTATATGGGTGCTTGAAAATATCCTGAAGACAGAATAATCAGAAATAGGAATTGTGACTATTATATGAGAAGATATACTTGTGATTGCATTACAGCAGCATTTGTTCTTTGTTAACACCAATCTCTGATATTCATCTTGTTACACTTTGGACTTGTATACTATGGAGAAAACATACATGTAGCTGTACTGCTGAGCTGTCTTTTAGGAAGCAGCACAAATGTTCTTGCTGTTAGAAGAATGGGGCTACATATTTGTTTTATTATAGATCATGCACATTTGCTACATTTGTTGGACAGCAGAAATCTTCCCTTATCCCCAATTTTTGTGTGACTGTGGAGTTAGTAAATATAGGTAAGGGGTATGGGAGGAGATCTATTTAATGACTATATTGTGATCAGTAAATTGAGTGTCACAGTTATGTGGCATTTGTTGTTTGAGGGCCACATTTCAGTATTTGTATATGTGTAAATATAGAGTGGAATTGAGGCGTAGCAGGTACGATTGTCACCTCACAGCAAGAGGTTCTCAAGTTCAACTATAGGCTGGGATGGATTCTGTGTGGAATGCTCCCTGTATTTGTGTGGGTTTCATCTGGCTACTCCCACTTCCTCCCACATTCCAAAGGCATGTAGTAGATGGATTGGGCATGCTAAATTGGCCATAGATGTGAGTGTGCTCTCTTATGTGTGGTATATAAGAACAGCTGTGGCAGGCTAGCCATCCAATAGTGTAAACATTGACTTCAGATGATTGTCATTGCTGATGTGACACCCTGATCCCATGTATATGCATAATAATATGTGTGTATATATATCTATATATCTATATATATGGTTTACTATCATATGTTCGAATCAAACTCCATCGACTGCTCTTTTGTCGAACACGGAAATTCGTAAACGGTAATGTCAAACACCAAAAGCCAACCCAGGAATGGGTTTTAACATGGGTCGAGATAGGGGGGAAAGGTTTGTAGTTTGGCAATAACAGTGAACACCTATCTCGACCCATGTTAAAACCGTTCCTAGGTTGGTTTTTGGTGTTCGACATCACCGTTTTCGAATTTCCGTGTTCGACAAAAGTGCAGTCGACGAAGTTCGATACGAGCATATGATATATATATATATATATATATATATATATATATATATATATATATATATATATATATATATATGGGTCTATTTTAATTACATCACTGACTTTCACTTCACCAAGACAAAAGGACCGACAAACCAGAAGACCGACATCCAGAACACCGACATTCCACTTGAGGTAAGTAACCACTTGGCCATCCTGTTGAACTTTGCCCCTTACCCCTGCTGTAGTGTGATCTCAGAGTTGGTATATTTAGTTAGGGGGGTGTGGGGGGTTTCTTTTGTTTGTTTGTTTTTTCAGGATAGCCAAGCAGTTACTTACCTCGAGTCGAAAGTCGGTGTTCTGGATGTTGGTCTTCTGGTTTATCAGTCCTTTCATCTCAGCGAAGTGAAAGTTGGTGACGTGGCCATTTGGGTAAGTAAAGTAGATCTATATATACATAGCTACACACACATATACACACACACGCACACACGCACACACACACACACACACACACACACACACACACACACACACACACACACACACACACACACACACACACACACACACACACACACACACACACACACACACACACACACACACACACACACACACACACACACACACACACACACACACACACTGTCACACATATATGTAGACTCCTCATACAGTATGAATATTTTACAAATACACAAGTTGACTAAGCATATAAGATTAATAACCAAGGAATTTGTCAAATGGTCACTAAGTATAAACATACAGTGAGTTTATTTAACAAGCACAATTAAGCAGCTATGACTGGAAATTAAAGAAGCAGTGAAAAGACAAAATAACATTTTTCTTTTATGTTTATATGAGGTGCATGAGGCTGGACGTTGTACAATTTCTTTAGTGTAACTAACAGTAGAATGTGGTAGATATGTCATGTTACTTAGCAGTGTGCTGAGATAGTGTGTACATAATGTTTAGTTAAGCCGACACTTTAGAATATTCTGTTAGTAGTGTTAAAAGTAATACCATGTATACAACTTTTCAGATGATATAAATACAGTGGTAGCTGCAAGGAATGTAACACTGGCTGAGTTTTAGTACCCTGAGAAACAAGTGGGAGTGAAATTAATTACCTGAACCTGTGCCAAGAAATCAATTTGAGCTGCAGTATTGTATCAACCTTTGCACTTCCTATCACAGAGAACAAAACAAAAAGGACAGTAAACTCCTTTTGGGTAGAAATGCTACAAATGTTAGCACAGAGATATTAGTTTAAATGTATTGCGCTATATATATGAAAAATGTATCACATTTCTTATTTACTTTCTACATAGGTTATGAAACCTAATGTATTGCTTTAATGAATGTAAACTGCAAATAAAAGGAAAAGAATAATTTGAATCAGGAATAGTGTCGAGACTACAAAACAAAAGAGCTGCTCAAAAAGCAAACACATTTTGCCGACTTTTTTAAGCTGCTGATTTCTCTAAAACTTGCACTTGCAGTTCTAATTAACAGGAATTAAAGGATTTCTGCACTGTCACAAGTGTCTGATTCTGTGAATAGTATATAGGTACATAGGTTCATAGGTTCATAGGTAGGTACTAGGCTATTGGCCCTAGGGCCTATATAAGCCTAGCCAAAAAGGTACCCTGGCTTTCGCCACCCAAGAAAATTATTTTCCTGTGCCACTGTCGAGCAGAGCCACAGAGGTGATCCCCGGCGTAAATTTTCTATCTCCCATCCAATCATCAAGATTTTTCTTGAAGAGTGCTAATTAGGAGCTTTGTTTGATATAGATAGGTAGTTTGTTCCAGAGTATGGGAAGTCTCTGGGACAGGAATCTATCCCTCCAGCATGTTCTGTTTATTGTTGTGACAAGGTTTAGGTCCCTAGAGCATGTGGCTCGAAGGGATTGGGATTTCTTTAAGTGGAGCATGTCCAACAGCTCTCGGTTTGACATAGCTTTGTATGTTAGGCAGAGATCGTCTCTGAGTAGGCGATATGCGAAGGAGTAAAGCTGGAGTTTTTTGAGACTGTCTCCACAAGGCATCTGTTTGAGGCCAGTAATCCTCTTTGTGAAGTATTTCTGCGGCCTTTCCAGTTGTTGTAGATGTCTTGTGAGGTACATATCAAAAAGGGCATGGTACTCTATAATGGGTCAGATGAGTGATGAGTAGAGGGGAACAATGACCTCTTTTTTCCTGGATGAGAAACCTTTTCCTGACTACTGTGGCTATGTGATTATCAAAGGAGAGACTACTGTCCACCTGTGTCCCAACCAAGGTCTCTTATCACACTTTTGGTGTTAAGTACTACTACCTATGTAGAGATTTGCCAAAAGGAATGACAATGCACTTTTTGGCATTGAGCTTGAGGCCATGGCTTTGACACCAGGCATCTGCAGGATGTCCACATCATTAGGAGTTTCGATTATGGCTCCTAGTTTTCAGTCATTTGTGAACTTCATTAGCCAAAGACCTTCTGTATTAGCCTATACTTCAGAGAAGTAGATACCAAACAGGAGAAGACCCAGGACTGAACCCTGTGGTACTCCACTTGTCACTGGTCTGAAGTCGGATTTGGAGTCTGCTACTTTTATAATGTGGGTTTTGTCAGTGAGCCAGTTGGCAACCCATCTTGTGACATAGGGATTTATACCAGGTTTAGTGAGTTTATCTATAATTCCAGAGTGGGGGATGGTGTCAAAAGCCTTGTGAGATCTAGATAGGCTGTGTGAACCACCTTACCCTCATCTATGGCTTTGGTTACCACTTCAAAGAAGTCTTTCAAGTTTAGGAGACATTATCTGCCTTTTACAAACCTGGACTGGGTGGGGTCCAGAGTTTGGAGATTACCAATGTCATTGTTTATAAGTTCCATGATGATACATTCCATAGCCTTGCAGACCAGGCTCATCAGGCTAATGGGGCAGTAGTTCTCGGGATCTGTGGTGGCTCCCCCTTTGTGGAGTGGGATGAGCGTCACTGTGCACCATTCAGGGGGCAGAAAGCCTGAGGTAAGACTATGATTGAACATGGTACTTATGTGGGGTGTCAGTTCATTCTGTAGTTTGTGTAGAACGCAGCCTGGAATGTTGTCAGGTCCCATGAATGCTGTGTTCTTGGCTTTGAAGAGTGTGTTTTTTACCTATACAGCCATGATTACAGGAACTTTGCATTCTTCCGGTATAGAGATGGGCCCTTTAGGGGGTGAGAGGGGGGTAAAGTTAGCACTAAACCTGTCTGCCAGGATGTTGGCAATATCAGTTGGTTCTGTATATTTAGTGCCATTGTGTTGTAACTCAGAGCTGATCTGAGTGTTGTCATTGAGATTCTTGACATATCTATAGAATGCTTTGTGGTTGTCTTTAGAATCAGTGGTGATTTTTTCGTAACTAGCTTTGGAGGATTTTATGAGGGATTTCAGCTACTTACTGAGGCTGACGAGGGAGTTCCTCCAATCATGGGATTTTACTCTTTTTTGCAACAGTTTCTTTCTTCTATTGTAGAGTTTGTTTATGGCAGGGGACCACCAGATTGGCTTCCTTTTTTTGAAGGATAGCATCTTGATTCTGTTAGGGATTGTTGCATGATCCATGCACTTGTGTAAGTGCTTCTAAAGTGTATTTGTGTAGGATTCAGCAGTAGTACCTCTATTGTCCATCTGCATGGGTGTTGTGAAGTTTGCCACTTCTGTCTTAAGAAGCGTGAAGTTGGCTTTGGAGAAATTCTTTACGGTGGTTTCCCTAATAGGGGGTGGGGATGGGATGTGGATGTCTAGGGAGATTAGCTTGTGGTCAGACCTGACCAACTGGGAATTGACCTCTGGTGTGGAACACCGGTTGCCCATGTTGGTAATAACCAGGTCTAGGATATTGCCACCCCTGGTGGGGGTGTGGATAAGTTGATCCAAGGCATTGGAATTTATGAATTCCAGAAATCGTTGAGCAACTGATTTGGTACATGAGTAGTTTTCCCAGTTAATGGTGGGGTAGTTGAAATCACCTATTGTTAGGGTGTTAGGTTGTACCCTAATATTTTCCAGTGTAAAATATGGTACTTTTTATATATAATTTATTTTAATCACATTGAAAACTCACTGATAGTCACACATTACAGTGTTACAACATTGCACAATGAGGTTCATTCTTGAAATCATCTCTGTACAGTGCTCTACATTGTAGCAAACAATATGTAACACATCGGGTTTCCTTATTATCTGTTCACAGAGATATTCTGATATCATCTGCCTATCACCCTTTATCTCTAAGCATCCCTCAAAATAATTTGACTCCTTTCCTGCAGTTTTCCCCCTTAATAATTAAGTATTCACTGTTATTTCTAGCTGTAGTCCATGTAAAGCTTTTGCTGTAAAGAGGCAGGTAAAAATGCTTACTTTATTATAGCCTGATGATACACCCATATCTTTCCTCCCCTCATTTCCAAAAAAATGTCTCAGTTACTATGATCTTCCTTGAATGCTCCTAGCAATCCGTAAACTTATACTCCTTCTAGCTTCCCTCCCTACACCTTTCCTATCCCACCTTACCATTTCCATGGCTTCAATATTTTCCCATCTCATTTTTCCAAATAATCCTTTTAACCTCCTTAGTGCTTCTTTATGCTAACAAAGCAGGCCCATACATGTCTGGGGATGTTTCGCCCTGTCATCTCTTCTTCACTACATAATTTTCCATGCGTATGTCCTTCTACTGGTTATTTTCATTTCCATGCACACTGCCACCCCATTTCAGTTCCTAGTTAATGTTCTCGCTTAACCCTGTTAAGAGTCCTATCTTCTTGCTAGCCTGGATTTCAATGAGCTTTCCAAATCCCCCTTGTATATATTTCCCAGCTATCTCTTAGTTCATCCCACAGTTTCATTGCTCAGTCTCAGTTTTGCCACATCATGTGAATGCTGTTGGCTTTAACCAACCTATATCACCAACATTTATCAAATTTCAATATTTCTTTCCTTCTCATTCCACTGAATGTTTTCTTCTATTTATATAGCATCTTCATCTGCATGTGAAAAATGGATCTAATTGCCTAGATCTGTGGTTCAGAGAGATAAAGCCCTGACTGACTTCAGATGTCCCAAGTCTGAATTTGAGCTTGGGTACCTGGAATAGCCAGGTAGGGTGTGTGGGACAGAACTGCCTACATTTGCTGACAGTGTAGATGGTTCTTAGCTGCCTTGACTGTTGGCACTGGTGTTAGACCAGAGGCCTATAGCAATGACCACTGGAACCACTGCAGAGAAGAATATCCCAAGCTGATGATGGTAGGAAAGCACATGCATGAAGCAAAAGGACTTTGGTAGTCCCTGCAGTGATGCAGGAGATCATGCCATTACTGCACATGAAGGAAGTTGTCAGCATGGATGAAGGATTCATTGCATAATCACATGCAGGCTCTGGGACTGCTTTTGGTTGGGAAGAATAGAGCAATTCTTTGATCACAATGTGTAAGAGAGATTAGCAGTGATACCACCCCTCTTTCATGGAACACTGTCTAGATGGTCATATGATCACATGAGCACATGGTGTTGAGTGAAGGAGCCAACCAGTGAGTCAATCTGCAGTGAAAGCTGGTGGTCTATAGATGGCTGGAATAAAGTATGCTTATGGCTGCTTGGATGATGATTCTACAGGTTGCTCTTACCTCAGTACGTTAATGACTATTTCCCTTTTACTGAAGAATAAATGTTCTGAGCCTGATAGAGGATGGCTTGTTGGCTGGAAGGCACAGTAGGACAGTGGTACATAAAAAAAAGTGGATTCAACAGCCCTTATCTTTTAAAGATCCTATTTTCAGTGTTCAATTAATGTTTTAGTCATGTGGTCTTTTATTATTTAAGCTGGCTTGTTCTTTTTAAGTTATTCTGATGAAGTCCAACTAATTGGCGGATGAAAGCACTTAATGTGTGAATAAAATAAGTGTTATTTTGCTTTGAATGCTTTCATATTGTTCTCCATTCTTATACTTCAGATCTATGTTTTTTTGTCTTTACTACCAGTATATAATTCCTCCCTGTTTCTTCCACACCATTTCTTATACCTGCTTCTGGTGTCATCTTCCCTTCTGCAATTACCATGTCTCTGTGTGTTACCTTTACTCTATCCTCCATCTCTTCCTGTGCTATTACTTGTCACTCGATTCACTTCCATCACTAGAGCTGAATGCTGTTCAGCTATATCAACCGGCTTGTCTGTTCTCTTTTTATTTATGTTTCATGTCTGTCTCCTGTCTGCCTTCTCTGTGTGTAACAATGCCAGAATTTTAGGAGCATGGGCAGGTGTATACCTTTACCCAAATGTTACTGTCCAAGCATTCCCCAAGAACCCACATCTGTAATAGAACTGGTCCAGCTTACTGACATGCTTTACTAATCATTAAAGAAATTACATTTTCATCTTTCCCTATTAATTATTCTCTATCCGCCTGTCAACCATCCCTGATCCATGATTCTAAGAACCTGCTTAAATCATATCAAATGAAACTCTTTCCTCCGTTATCTATCCAGTCTTGTGTTTAACACTGCACTGACATCATCTTACTTTCTACTCATTCCTACATTTATCTACCTTTTTATAAATATCTGTATTATCTGTATTATGAGGCTGGTATTTTACAATACACGATTAAGACTATGAACTCCAAATAACATTTAACAAGTAGCTCGGAGATTAATGCCTTTTTCTCCAGTCACCTACTGAGTGACTAAACAATTCACTTAACCAGATAGATCTACTGAGCTCCCCCTTCTATCCAGTCAGTTAACCTAGTTAACAAATAAATAAATAAAAATAATTAAATAGATGGATAATCATTAGCAAGCTTTTAACTCAATGCCTCTGCTGGAACTCCAGAATGTGCCATTCTAACTTGCAATGGTTGCATCCTGAGACTTCTTCAAAATCAAGTTATGAGTTCTCAGTACAAACATGTTCATATTTCTTTAACTGAAAGTAGTTTTAACAAAGTATAGATGGCAAGCTCTTCAACATAATCTCATTGTTAGTGTTAGCATCCATTGGATTTCAAGTACTGAAACTGAATTAAAAGTAAATTTTCATTTTTGTAATGTTTTGCAAGTGACTCATAATATTTCTGTACCTGCTCAATCTATACATGGACCATTAGAAGTACTTTTTCATCCATCTGTCAGCTTTCACTTGAGACAAAGCAATTCTATGTTGCTTAGCTATTAGTAAATTTGCAGAAATATGTAAAGTATTATAGTATGCATAATTAGTGTATGAACAACACTTAGCATCTCTTTGTAGCTGCACTAAACAAAGGTTATGTGCCAATTAATTTGTACTACAAAACACAAAAATGTGTGAAGACAATAGTGAGTACCTAGGAGGACCACTTTCTTAACCAAGAGACATGTCTGGAGGCAATGACAGGATTTAGCAGGCTATTTTTATATTCTACCCATATCCACTTTTCTCCTAACTATTTGTATCCCATTTTCCTCCAGTGCCTTAGAACCTGGTAATGTGACTGTCTTACTTGCCTTTAGTTTACTTTCCTGTATGAGCAGCACTACTTCATTCATTAACATTTAAAATGTTTCCCATTTAATGTGGCCATTCAGCATCCTTAAAGTTTGTATTCAAAGTCACAAAATGTCAATTTCAAGTGTGTCTTATTTTCCTATAAAATTACCCTAGGGATTCATTGAAGGGCCTAGCATGAGCCAAGACTCTGCTCCCATGACGTGGTATTTTGTAATTCAGAGACATGTTAGGTGTGATGAGGAAAGACCTTATTATTGACTAATCTGCATGTCTCTCAATCACAGTTCACTACTGAGATGTGCAGATCACTGCTCATCTACACATTGTACTAGTTAACTGCTGGGGCCAGATCATGTCCGCATACTCATTAAAGTCCCATTAATGCACAAGACATCAGAATACTCCCTGGGGACTAATGGGTTCCCCCACACCTGATCCCTTAAGGCACAGGAGTTTAGTGAACCCCTTGGTGAATAGTGGTTCCCCACCCAGTTTTGTAGTCTATGCTCATAGGTGTAAGGGTGTGTGGAGATATGACAGTCTCTCCAATCAACACACACACACACACACACACACACACACACACACACACACACACACACACACACACACACACACACACACACACACACAGTCCCCTACCCACCTAATCACTTTCACACTCTCATCTGTTCACTTATACAGGCACACACCTACTTGACCCCTCACTTACTCAGCTACTTCTACTTCCCAGGCAGTCATAGACTCATACACTCCTCACATACACTCAAGCACACACCTCTTGATCCCACATTACCACTTAATTCCCCAGTACTTACCTTTCTTGTGGTGGATGAACACAGTGATGTGTTAGGGCTGGACATGAATCACACGGTGCATAGATACCTTACTGAAGCCAGTTCCAGGAAAGAAAATGCATGGTTAATTAGCATATGTCCCTCCCCCTCGGCTGCCTCATTAGTATATAACATGGCTGCAGAGCCAGCCCTATGTGGTGCTGCACATTATCATGGTAGGGCACCATGCCTCCCCGTAATAGGACTCTGTCCAAATTTGAAATGGTTACAGTGACATGTACATGAAGGTGTAAACATCATAGTAAATTATGAATTCCCCAATGACATTTTGGGAAAATAAGTCTTTAAACATTCACCTTTTACTTTTGATGCTGATGTTCTTCCCACTGTGTTGACATGAGGACATGACCAGATGGCACTCTTCTGGGTGCGCTAAGGAAAACAATAAAAATAAATTAAAACAACAAAGAATGTAACTGAAATCATTGCTGCGTTGTGCTTGAAAGAGCTCTTCTGTTTAGTCTGTGGGTAAATATGATAAAACTAAACATAAGAGCTGCTCCAGGCATTCTGTTGCATCCGCTTATGTCCTCCTTACTGTTTAGACTATACCCTTCCTTCCCCCTGAACACATCTGTTTTCTCTTTTAACACTCTTAAGAAAAAAGTTTTGTTCTGAAAAGAAAAAATTATTACCACCAAAATGCTTTATTGTCAGCCCTGGTAAATGCATTTTGCATGATAGCAATAACCATTCCAAATTACAGGATTCTACTGTTACACATGGTGATATCAGTGCCAGAGGACATATACTCTGTATCAAAATGTAAGTGCTTTTTTTATTTTTAGATTGCATTTAAATTGTTAAAATGGATTTCTGGTTTCATTTATGAAATAAATAGATATGAAATGAAAATTCATTGGGGACAGACAAATCTGACAATGTTTTGTGATGTGGGATGGATCTCTGAACTTGATCTTTACCATTTGACACTTTGTTATCCTTCATTGTCCTCTTACTCTGTGCATTTACTCACTAGTCAAGTCCTGAGAATTGATAGTAAAATTAGTTGCTTACAAAGCAATTTAAAGTTTACTGGTTGCTATTTGAGACATGATAATTGGAAAGGTTTCTTGAGCATGGAGATTTTTATTGATTCTTTCTAGGATTGATAGCCCTGGAAAAGTATTTCATTTATGGGCACCATCTTTCTAAAAAAACTGCTATAGCCACAGGTCTCAGATGCCCCACAGAAATACACTGAATCAGACTGATTAGATCATCTACCAGGAACAGGAAATTAGCATGTATAATATTATAGCAATAACCCACGCCTGGGTGTGGGTAATGCGGGATTTACCTACGGTTGGCGTAGTTTGGTCCCGAGGGTGAAGCCCTCGGGACCAAACAAAGACAACCGTGGGTAAATCCCAATTACCCACACCCAGAAGTGGGTTATTGCTATTATACTATGACATTATTTAAGAAAAGAAATAATTACTTTTCTTAAATAATGGCATTGTATAATGTCTCTTTGCTGCCCTTTCGCAGCTGGCTGGTATCCACGGCAGTTCTGATGTACTGCGCATGCCTACGCAGTACATCAGAGCTGTGGCCAAAAGCAACGGAGAAAGCAAGATCTCCATTGCTTTTTACTGTTTTGCTATGTTAAATGGGTTTAACATAGCGAGACAGCTTTAAAATAAGCAACGGAGATCTCCGTTGCTTATTTTAAAGCTGTCTCGCTATGTTAAACCCATTTAACATAGCGAGACAGGTTTTAAAAAAAAGCAACAGAGAAAGCAAGATCTCCATTGCTTTTTAACACTGTGTCGCTATGTTAAAGGAGTTTAACATAGCGAGACAGCTTTAAAAAAAGCAACTGAGATCTCCATTGCTTTTTTTATACCTGTGTCGCTATGTTAAACTCTTTTAACATAGCGAGACAGTGTTTTAAAAGAGACTTATACTAATGGAAAAAGTCCGTGCGACCGGACCTTTTTCCATTAGTATAAGTCAATTGGCCAGCGTGCACGTTTTGGAATATTAATGAGGGGTCATGGTATAATATGCAATACACACATTCTGATGAATTCTGTCCTTTGAAAGGTTGATGATGAAAACACCTTCCAACTTTGACACTTTATTGTTTTCTACGTTTGCACAATCTTGTAAGTGGTAGTTGAAGAAATGCAATTAATGCGAGTGGGAGCATCTTTACATTAGCATGTTAAGAGAGTTAGGTAAGGGAGGATGAATATTTCGTTTATGAGTATATTTTAAATAGCCATGTATTGTATATTATATTTTACATTTTTTCTTCATTATTTTGGCTGTATGGATGAAAGGGATACATTTTGTCTTATTGATTTAGTAAAAAGGAGGTTTTCATTATTTTGTAGTACATATAAAATGTATGGGATTTACAAAATGTTTGAATGTTTCAAAAGATTGTTCAGTTTCACCCAGTAAAACAGCACTAAACCCCAGTGTGTAGTAAAATGACCACATTCTTCTAGTAGTGAAAATTGTAAAAATACGGAAGTACAGACTGTTCTAAATACATGTAACAGTTAGGTTAGTACTTAAGCAAACAAACATCATGGCACTTAATATGACTCTAGATTCAATGGTGTAAACAGTTGTCTCGGGAGTAATGGGTGCAGTTTTGAATATAAACCCTTTAAATTAGACTTTTACAGAAGCTGCTAAGAATTTAGATTATGTG
The DNA here is from genome assembly GCF_019279795.1 of Protopterus annectens. Classification (NCBI taxonomy): domain Eukaryota; kingdom Metazoa; phylum Chordata; order Ceratodontiformes; family Protopteridae; genus Protopterus; species Protopterus annectens. The sequence goes on along the minus strand of NC_056732.1, from coordinate 542,530,553 downwards.
CAATCTGATGTAAACATGCACAGGAAAAATGATCAGCACGGTACTGAAAGGTGTCTAAGTGACAGTGAATTAGTCGGAGAGTCCATGCTTAGGGATCCGAAAGTTTTTTTCTCTGAATTTTACAGAGGGAGGATTACTGCTTCTTTATAGAGTGGATGTTATATTAGTGATATTAAAGGGCATTGGTGAAATTGTTTTGGGAAAAGAAAAATACTTGTGGGGAAGTTATTAAGACAGTGATGTAACTAAGTGTAAAAAAAGCTAAGTGTAAAGAGTAATTTACCAGTATGAAATTTTATCTAGCTGATTACTTAGCTATTAATAGGGAACTATCAAACTGGAAGTGGCAGGAAGCTATGAAAGAAAATGCTATTCTTGACTGCTGGAATGTTTTTAATGAACTCATTTACTAGCTTACTGAGTGTTTTGCTACAATGTTCAGTAGTAGTAAGTGTGCTGAGAAAAGTACAGAGTGGTTGTCTGGAAAACTTGATAGGCTCAGAAAAATGAAGAATGTTAGTTGGCAGAGATAATAAAAGGACACCTAGCATTCCTAATAAAGTTATGTAACCAGAGCCAGATCATGGTCAAATGGAGCCCTAGTCAGGGGAATGGACCCCCCCCCCCCAGCAATCATTTTGGTGTCCCATTACTTGTCTCTCTGCTCCAGTTAATATAAACACTGCTCATAACTGTCAGCATGCATACTATTTTATTCTTTACTTTTGAAATGAAGGCAGAGATGTGGATTTAATTTAAAACTTTTAATTCAAATAGCCTTTGTTGACCAGGTTAGTCCCACTAGCCTAGTAGTGTCTTTTCATGGAAGACCCTTGGTGGTATTTATACTAATAGGGGAAATTTGACCAGGGCACTGGGGAATTCCCCCCAACTCTTTTCAATAGCTTAGGTGGAGATGTAAAAGATCTCACAACACCTGCTATTAATGCAGACAAAGAGGCCTCGATTTAACATCTCATCCAAAGGACAACAGACTCAGGAGTTAACATCCCTTCCCCCATTAAAGTGTACTGCATTATCAGCAATCCATCTTTATGGTGTCGAAGTTGAGCACACAACCTTATACACCAAAGGCAAGTATGCTACTTGTTGTGCCACTGTCACTGATTTCATATTCTAATTCACAAACACTGACAGCCACTTGCCAAACAAAACAGTTACATGTTGAAAACAGACTTGGCTTGAGTAATGGTAAACATCTCTTCCCTTGAAGCTCACATTCCTATAAAATGCACTGAAACTCACATTCATTGAAAACGTGCCCCTGTAGTTTTGAAGATTTTATTTCCATTAAGCAGTGAAACAAAATGTATTAACCAATGAAAGACAAATTACCCATTTCAGAACATTTCAATCAAGGGTGGCCTAATGGTTAAGGTGTTTGCCTTACAAACATAAGGTACAGGGTTTGAATCTCACAGGGGATAATTGGCTAGGCTTAAAATGGCTCGCAAGGGCAGTTAGCCTAGTACTAATCTATCAACCTATCAACTCTTATGATTAAGTGAGCAGTCTGGTAGTTGGAGTAAAGGATTAAGGTTCTTGCCTTCTGTATCCAAGGTAAAGGGTTTGAGCCACCCGCACACACATACACACATTAGTGTAATTCAGAATGAAGCTCTGTTTAATAACAAGACAGAATAAGTTGAATTGTTTGCTGACAGGTTTTCAGCCTTAACAAATAATTGCTCCATATTGCTTATACCTAATGTAAATGATGATAGAGACACTTGTCCTAATTTATTATTAGGTATGTTTGACAAATCATTAAGAACCATCAAACTACATTCTGCTGCTGGGCCCGATGGCCTAAATATATGTTTCATATCAGAAATTAGTGTCTCGACTGCATTTCATACATTGGTTACTGTGGTGTGGATGACTGGAAGGATCTGTCCACTTATATGGAAAACAGCTACTGTCATTCCCTTATTCAAAGGAGGTAGTAATTAAACATTAGATAGTTAGCGGCCAATTAGTCTTACATGCATTATAGGCAAATGTTTTGAGAGAATAATTTGTTCATTAATGATGTGTACAATATTAGGCATTTATCAGCATGGTTTCTCCCAAAGTAGATCATGTCTGACCAACTTATTAGATTTCTACCAAAATATATTGGAGTCACTGGATGCAGCCTTATCAGTTGATGTAATATATTTGGATTTAACTAAGGCATTGGATCCAGTGCCACATGGAGAAATTATATCTATATGGCATAAGACATGTGTCAAGCTGCATGTTGTTAGATAGATGGTTAACTGAGAGGTACTTTAAGGTTAAATTGAGAATATTACATCTGCTAATGAAGGTAGCACTTGGGGTCTCCTGAGGTTTTGTGCTTGAACCCTTGATGTCTAATATATTTATGTCTGGTTTTCTACTCAGAGTAATATATCACTTAGTAGATTTGTTGATGATACCAACATAGAGTTGGTCATCAAGTCATTAAAGATAAAGCAACACTACAGTTATATTTGGATACCACATATACTTGTGTGCTGAGTAAATTAGGAAGTTTAATGCTAGTTAATTTAAAGTATTGCACTTTAGTTGCAATAATCCTTGATTTCCATATGAACTAGATTGCGTTATATTATGCTGTATGAACTATGTTAGGATTTTAGATTTTATAGTGATTGAGGTATGAAAACAATCTTTGGTATAGGTTCAAAGGTAAGTACTAGACAAGCTGCCCTTGCAGACCATGTGCTCAAAATAACCTACCCCATTTGGTTATAGCTTGGCCTTATCCATCACATGATCGATTATTATATATTACTCATAATAAGAATAATTGTAGTCAGACCATGCAATATTTGAGGGGGTTCATGCATGGAATAAAGCATTAAGGAATTGTATCTATCTATTAGTAGTACAGGGAGCAGTCCTGGAGTATTTATTTTTATTTCTCATCCATAGATCTAAGTTGCTGTTCAAAATGGACAGACATGAACTTTGTTTTACATGGATGGGAAGTTTGTTCGATAGAAGCAGTATAGTGTGCCAAATTGATTGGTCACTATGAAGTGATATGCTGTTATCAAGCACGTACAGTATTTCAGGCTGTATGAGTGAGTTTTACGTCCTCTCTCTAAGTCTGTTGTAAGACCCTATATAGAATAATGTGGAACTCTGTGTGTCTACAATTGTTCATAGTTGACTAGGTTTGCAAAAAAAAATCAGAGGTATTATACTCAGCAGATCAGTAGGGTTAAACATTTAAATTACAGGAAATCATTGGAGCAATTGTACATGTATTTGATAATGGCTGGTCAGAGGTGACATTTTAATTAGGTATTAGTGCACAAATGATGTTGTTATGATAGCTACAATTGCTATAGAGATAAGACAACACAGTTCTGCTACTAGGAATAAAACTTTTTTTGCGAATAATTCAGTTTTACAACAGAAATTTACTGAGACTATATTTTCATCATAAAAGTGCTAATTATGAAATGATTACCCTTTGGTATCAGAACGTCAATTTTAAGGTTGACAAACTCCAATTAAATGAACACTTGGCCCTCCGCTCCACGATGGAAAAATCCAAAAGGGAACTCGCAGGTGAAAAATTCACACTTTAATATAAAACTTTATAATTTTAAGGTTGACTTAGACAAATGGTTTGGTGACAAGGTATATGGAATTCCCAGACAGATGACAATCTTGTTTAAGGTCTCTGTAGCTACAATTGGTATGCAAATAACAATGTTCTGCTACTAGGAATAATATATTCTTGTGAATAATTCAGTCTGCAACACAAATTTGCTGAGATGATATTTTCATCATAAAGGTGGTAAATTATTAAATGAATTACCCTAAGGCATCAGAAATGCAAGTTTAATGCTGATTTAGACAAATGGTGACAAAGTATATGGAGATCCCGGATAGATGATAAACCTCATTTAAGGTCTCTGTTGAAGCTCAGAGTTTCTTTTACATTGAACACTGAGCACTGAATTTAATATAACAATGAAGCACACTGCTTGTCTGTTGAATTTAATTCATCATAGTAAAGAAGCATTAAGTGTAACAAGCAATCACACCACAATGCAGTATCTATTTGCCTTGCTTTCTGAAGTTAGTGACAACGTGTTTCAGCTGCAAAAATAAAATAAACACCTAGACATGAAAGCACAGAGATATGTAATACTGATAAAGCTCATAAAGAAACTGAAAATGAGAATAATACCAGAATAAAAAGGTTTACTCACATTTCTGAATCTATGAAATGAACATTTTTAATCCTGACAGTTCACAATACATACCATTCTGAAAACATCCTACTAAAATGCATCCAAACAAGTAAATGTATAACACCCAGATTCTTGGAAGGAAAGTAAATTGTTTTAATTATGTAAGAGTGTTACTGAGATAAACCAAGAACAAGCAAGGAAACAATGCTGCTTAAAAGTATACAAAAGTTGATTACTAAATGGCACTTCAGGGCCAAAATCTACTTAAATTTAATCTAGGCACAGAGGCATACTGTTAAGGACTTAAATGCCAACTGTGTTTGTCCAGACTTAAGAATTATTCAACAGCACCATATACAAACAAATAAAGCAAGTGTCATCATCACATATGGCTTAGGAGAAGTTAATAGAACATCTGAAACTGTATTAGATGAAGCAGATAGCAGTTGTACGGGCAAAGAAAAGTCAGTGCAGCAAAGTCTATATATGAAATATGAAGTAACAGAATGGCTGCCAGACAAGAAAAAATGTTTCAAAAACAGGCACAGATAACAAAGCAAACTACCATATAAGTGCATCTAGAAAAAGTATTATGTAACATCTGCAGACATTTTATGGGATGCTGTATATACACTGGAGTGTTCCCAGCGAGAAGAAATATATGTGAGTTGCAAAATAAATAACTAAATAAATAAATACAATGTTCAAGGATATGGAAAATTAGAGAAATGGTTCTGATTGCAATAAACAAAGTAACAAGTCTGACTGTGGTGACAGAACCTGCTATCATATTTTGTACAAAATTTAACATTGACGTGCAGTGGAACTTTTTTCCCTAGGACTATGCTGGAAAGGGGCAACTTCCTACACAGACTATTTGGGGTCAATAAATGTGCATAAATAAATAATTAAAATAAACAAAAGAACATGATACAGGTTCTGCAAGTTGCTGTTAAGCCTAGCAAAAACAGATGACTACTTTTGTACCTTCACCAGCTGTAACTCTATGTGCTGTACTTTTGTGGGTAAAACTTAAGAGATTATAGAAAGATAACAGATAAAAGGAGAGTAAATCAGTAAGGATATTGTGGTTATCATGTTTTGCTGTAGAATCTATGATTTCATTTACTCGAGTAGGAGCTTAAACAAAGTATATATAGATCTGCAGGAGCTTAAATGGGAGGGAGGGTCAACCATAGCACTAGTAAGAGGAATGAGGGAAAAGTGATGTTGCAAGAGAAAAGATATGCTACCAAAGAGTAAATGTGGAAGGATTTGAAAGGGATGGCTGGGGAGTCACTATATAGTAGTAGAATGTTAAG